>NW_022436995.1:2482127-2700991 GCF_009761245.1 Sapajus apella
CAAAAAAAAAAAAAAAAAAAAAAAAGAATGATTTATAATCGTTTGGGTATATACCCAGTAATGGGATTGCTGAGTTAAATGGTATTTCTAGTTCTGGATCCTTGAGGAATCGTCACACCGTCTTCCACAATGGTTGAACTAATTTATACTCCCATTGACAGTGTAGAAGTGTTTCTATTTCTCCACATCCTTTCCAGCATCTGTTGTTTCCTGACTTTTTAATGATTGCGATTCTAACTGGCATGAGATGGTATCTCAATGTGGTTTTAATTTGCATTTCTCTAATGACCAGTGATGATGAGCTTTTTTTCATATGTTTGTTGGCTGCATAAATGTCTTCTTTTGAGAAGTGTCTGTTCATATCCTTCACCCACTTTTTGATGGGATTGTTTTTCTTGTAAATTTGTTTAAGTTCTCTGTAGATTCTGGATATTAGCCCTTTGTCAGATAGAAAAATTGCAAAATTTTTTTCCCATTCTGTGTGTTGCCTATTCACTTGGATGATAGTGTCTTTTGCTGTGCAGGAGCTCTTTAGTTTAATTAGATCTTGTTTGTCTATTTTGGCTTTTGTTGCCGTTGCTTTTGATATTTTAGTCATGAAGACTTAGCCCATGCCTATGTCCTGAGTGGAACTGTCTAGGTTTTCTTTTAGGGTTTTTATGGTTTTAGGTCTTAACGTTTAAGTTTTCAATCCATCAATGCTCCTGAATACAGCCTTGGCTGTGGGTGTCCAGAGAACTTTTACAGAAGATTAAGAATATCAACGGTTCTTTAAAGGATGATTAGGGTTTGCAAGCTTATGTGTAAAAGCATGAAGATAGAGAAGAAAACAATCTGAAAAAGTTTGAGAGGTCTTGAGTAGGTAAGTTTGTGTGGATCTGTGGTTATTGTAGGGGAAAGTTGAAAGGTACGTATGAAAACCTGAGTTCATTTTATGGAGAACACAGAAAGTCATATTAGAATCCATAAAGTATGGGTTTATAGAACGAAGAAAGCTTTCCTGCGATAACTTTATATGAAATTGTATGAGGGTGATTGATTTGGCAGTATTCATATAATGGCTTGGAGGCCATGTAAGCCTAAAAGCAAAGAGACTGTGTAAAAATCATTTAAGCAAGATTTTCATCCATTAGTCTGTTCGGTTATTCATTGAGTAACTGTTGTATGCCAAACACTCATGGTCACCAGGACTCTATTTTTACCCAAAAGCTATAGCTAGACACCCCCAAAGAGAGGGTAAAATACAAATTTCAAATCAAAAAAGAAAACGTCTGGAAAAGCAACTTGCTTTTACTATTCCAATTGGATAATACTGTGATTTGTAGTACTAGGGTGTGTTTATGTACATGAGATTTTTTTCCAAGAGATAGATTTTAAAATATCTTTAATACTCCTCTGTAAATTAATTATATATTTTATATATTCCCAAAAGAGTGTTTTGCTGTTCACTTGACTGATGATAATTTAAAAGTCAGATAATATAATTTAAATCAAACTATTATTTTATAATGTAAGTATACTGCATTATATATGCTTTGAATTTAGATGTATTTTTCTTATAGATAAAATAGTTGTGAAACTGAAAAGATACCTTTACCATTGGGTGATTGCATTAAACTAAGTCCTTTTAACTTACATATGGGAAAACTTATTAAATTAAAATGTGAGTCTTTTCCTTATTTTAGGATATTTGGTGTAAATTTTTTTGAGCTGGAACTTCTAACAGTAATGTATGAAACCTCAGTCAATTGTATTTGACACTATAATCCTTGACAAAAAGAGGCTATAACAAACATAATTTTAAACATACTGAGAATATGTTCTAGGGATTTGAAAACAAGGTAAAAATTTCTAATTTTCTGGCATGAACAGAAGAGTGACTAAAACTGAGTAAAGAAAAATTGGCAAAATCCTGAAAGAAAGTACTCCAGAAAAGTACAGTTGCTTTAGCCATAACACTGCTGGCATAATGACCAGCATGGAGAAAATGGCTCCACCTTACATTTCTTCCCCAAATATTTTGATTCTGTGGTTAGGGAGCTCTTTTTGGGAGCACATGCCTAATTTTACATAAATGTCAATGCAAAAAAAACCAAAAGATGCTTGAAAATTATTTAGAAATCATATTTTCAGAAGTTTTATGAAGTTTTACCTACTTTTAAATATAATTCTACTCCAGAATAAAATGCTATCACATATTAGGAGAATTAAAATTTTAAATATTCCTGATAAAATTACATATAAAATTTGCCAGTCAACTCATAATGTTAAGAATTTTTTGTTTTGAGTTTTGCTAAGAGTCTCTGTGGTTATTTCTACACCTTTGCTTTAAATCCACTATAGTCAACCAATGGTTATATTGTTCTGTATGTTTTCCTAGAAAGTACAGCGTAACTCTGGGATTTAATTACCCACAAGAGATAGGTAGAATTTTTTCAAGATGAAAACCGTCTGATAAATTCTTTATATAGACCTGAACGGAATCATAGCTAGAAGATATGTTTGGGAGTTTACTCTCAAAGAGTATTTTCTTTATATAGACCTGAACAGAATCACAGCTATGAGATATGCTTGGGAGTTTACTCTCAAAGAGTATTTTCTTCACACTGCACTTTTGAAACCTACATTCTGTTTTCAAAGTACTTGTATTAGGAAATATGCTGATAATATCACATTTTCTTTTAGAGAACTTTAGGAACTTTCTAGAAAACATATGCTTATAGTTATTTACATTTAAATTATTTACTATAAAGAATACTTCAAGTAAATCATTTAATTAATATTCAGATGATTGTATTAAAACAAGTATGATTGCATTGTATCTAATGCAAAATTCTTTAGGAGCATATCGATTAATCAGAAATATTACAAAAGGTAAAAAAGAGAATGGTTAATCAAGACATAACGTTGTTCTAAAGCTCATTTAGCAAGCAATTACATTTGATTCACTGAAAACCTGTAGGCTGCGCCTTAAGTCAATTTCCAGGTGAGGCAAAGTAAATGCAACTGATGTCTTACTATGAGTTTTCAAAAACAAACTAAGTTAACTAACCCAATCAACACATTTCATAACTATAAGATACATAAATTTTTAGTGAATTAAATTACTTTTCAATAAACTTGAAAAAAGATCTTGAAGTCATACCTAGCAGTTAATTAATAAAGTTTAATTTAGTACCATCTCTTTGACAACAGAGTATATTAGAATGTAGATGTGTATTTTTTTACAGAATGGTTAGAGTTTATCAGTTTCTCAGCTGAGAATTTTGAGTAAATGTCTTCATCATATGGAATACCATAATACCTAAAATTGCCCATGTGACAAACCTCCATGTAATAGTAAATTAATAGATACTGTTCTATTTCTTCTGATCCTATTTCCTGTTTTTATAAAAAAAATAAAGAATCCTTAATATTGGTAGCTCAGAAATATTAGAGAGCCTATGTAGCAGATGAGGATAAATTTTTTTGTGAAGCAATTTAATAAATGAATCCACAGCTGAATAGCTGAAACTGTGTTTAAGAGTCTTTGATTTCTGATAGCATCTTACTTTTATTCTTTGGTTTTATTGGTTAATAAAGATTAATCAGTGTACTGCTTGGTTTACCCTGTCTTTCTGCAATGATTAAATACAGTTTTATAATGTTGAATGTACATGATTCAATGACCATATTCAGAAGCACAGGGAAATAGCATCCAGCTCTCTCTAAAGGAGTCAGGAGGCTTCTTAAATGAGTTGATAGTTGACCTAGATTTTTAAATTTCAGATTTAAAACAATACTGGGTAGGAAACACAAAATCTTATTCTAAGATTTTAAATTCTACTAACTATTTTAGGACAAGTTAAAATTGTTTATAATATGTCTGTTTTGTTAATTTTCAGTTCAGCAACTCAAATATGTCATAATTAAGCTTTTTATGAGTGAATCTTTTTGTGAGATAAATGCTTCTTTTTATTTTTATCCATCTCCCTAAGTAGTGTTTGAACCTACCATATCCACAGCACTCTAGAAAGCATCAGGACTACAAATACAAATTAGATATGCTTATCCCCTCCTCATTCATCCAGTGACAAACATATATTAAGCACCTACTATGTATATGAAAATGTGCTTGGAAAGATAATGACAAGGGAAAAATGTAACTATGCAATTGCAGCAGGTGCTATAGAGAAGAGATATATTGGACAATAAGAGAATATAAAAGATGGATCTGACCTCATCAAAGATGTCAAGAAGATGTTTTCAGAACATAGGACAACAAAAGCAAAACTACAAAGGATACCTAGTAATAGAGTTGGTGAAAGCACATGTGTTAGGAATGAGGTGGGGTATTCCAGGCAAGGGGAACATTGTGTGCAGAGGTGAAGACTTTGAGGCACAGAGCAAGTAAGATGAGAGAAGGCCAGTGTGCCTGGAGACGAATGAGCTAGACTGTTCTAAAATTATAGGCAAAAATGAAATTTTGACTCAATTTTTATAATTGATACATAATAATTATATTTATGAGGTACAGTGTGCCATTTCAATGCATTATACATAGTGTAATGGTCAAATTGGCTTCATTATCATATCTATCACGTTAAATATTGATCACTTATTTGTGGTGACAACATTCAAAATCTTCTGTTCTAGCTAGCTTGAAATATATACTACATTGGCCAGGTGTGGTGGCTCACACCTGTAATCCCAGCACTTTGGGAGGCTGAGGTGGGTGGATCACCTGAGGTCAGGAGTTCGAGACCAGCCTGACCAACATGGAGAAACCCTGGCTGTACTAAAAATACAAAATTAGCCTGGCGTGGTGGCACATGTCTGCAATCCCTACTACTCAGGAGGCTGAAGCAGGAGAACCACTTGAACCCAGGAGGCAGAGGCTGTGGTGAGCCCAGATCATGCCATTGCTCTCCAGCCTGGGCAACAAGAGCAAATGTCCATCTCAGAAAAAAAAAAAAAAAAAGCAATATACACTACCTTGTTGTTAGCCATAGTCACCCTACTGTGTAATGGAACACCAAACTTATGCTTCCTGTATTACTGTAACTTTCCACTCATTGACTAACCTCTTCTAGCCACACCCTTCACAACCACTCACCTCTCCCCAGTATCTGGTAACTACTATTCTACTCTCTATGAAATCAACTTTTTTAGATATCACACATGAGTGGGATAGTGCAGTGTTTGTCTTTCTGTGCCTGAATAATTTCACTTAACATAGTGTTCTTCAAACTTACACATGTTACACAAATGACGAGATTTATTCTGTTTTATGAATAAATAGTATTCCACTGTGTATGTGTGTGTGTGTGTGTGTGTTGCATTTTCTTTATTCATCTTTAGATGAGTACTTAGGTTGATTCCATGTCTTGGCAATTGTGAATTGCACAAGAATAAACATGGATGTACAACCCATTATTTAATTTTTTTCAAGGCAAAGGAACAGCCATTGAAATATTTTAAGCAAAGAGATGAATTAAGTAGATTTGTGCTTTAAAACAATAATCTTGGCAGCAAGATCATTCTGGAGAATTTATTAATAGGAGGCTAGGGTAGATGTGGGCACAAAAGTTAGAAGTCCAAAGGAAAGAAAATTGTCATTTCTTTTTGGACACTTGTATAGCAGGTAGACAAGTGAACATATTTGAGATATCTTCAGGAAGTAAATAGAAATTGGTGATAGATGCATATCGAGGTAATGGATGACCTTGAGGGGTCTGGTTTACTTAACTAGCAGAATCACAATGCTGTGAATTAAAATAGTAGATACTAGGAGAAGATTAGGTATAAGAAAGGATGTGGCTATATATGGAGAATGTTTGTAAGTTCACTTTTGGTGAAGTTACGTTTAATATGTATCTCAGAGGAATGTCTAGGAAGATCCTAGAGAAGAAGTTTGCTTCTTGGTTAGATATGTGTGTACAGTGTTTATAAAGGAAGTCTGAGTTAGAAATAGAAATTTGTGAGTCCTCTGCATATAGAAGATAATTGAAGCCATAAACATAGATGACATCTCCAAAGAGAGAATAGAAAGAGAAGAAAAGCAATCGGATTTGGAACTGAGTCTTAATTTGCTAAAAATTTTAATGGCTTCAAAGAGCTCTTATCCTGGAAAGAAAAAAAATGTACCCACACAAATACTCAGTATTTAAATATATTTTGTTAGTGGCCATAATTGTCTTATTTTCTTTTAAGTGGTTCAGGATAAAATATAGGACTTACGTTGCCAAAGAATTCTGGTCAGTGGAATGGAAGAAAACACACACAGATATTCAAGAACAATTACACAAGGGAGAATAGATCATTTCTATGGAAATATCATCTAATCTCAAATGAAGGGGAGTTTGGGGCCCAGTACACTGGGGATGGAGCATGAAGCCCGAGTATACACAAGGCATATGGAGGAAAGTAGATAACATGAAATGCTTCAGGACACAGACTGTTAATACAGTGCCTGCATTTGGGTTGCAGAGAGAGATCAGGAGATAGTCAAAATATGCACACAATATTTTGGAAGCACAGAGGACATAGCTTCTAACTTCCTCAAATCGAATCACAAAATCTTCGTAGATTAGGGAGGACTTTTTCAACAGGACTTTTTCATGTGAACAAGGGAGACAAGAACACATTTTTTTAATTAGAAAGTGTTTTAATTTAAATTACCTTAGAAAAGAGATGCTAAACTATTTGTCTTCCCCACTATTCATGAGATAAAATATGTGAAGGGTGAGAAAGTAATTTCAGCAAATTCCACTGCAAGTGGCAGAATGGGGAAGTAAGAGTAAGAAGAGAACTATTATAAAATAAAGGACTGACTTCATGCAAAATTTGCCCCAAAACTTTATCTGAGAGCATGGAAAGGAAGGAAGGGTTCTGATCAGAAATGAGTTGTGAAGAACACAGAAAGATTTAAAGACAGTTACATCTCATTGTAAAGAAGTAGACATTATTATTCAGAGTGAAGGAATAAATGTGTGGGGTGGCTTAGAAGGATTGAGGGGTGATTTGTGTATCATAGTTGTTTTTAAACAGCATGTGCCTATTTCTTAAACTCTGTATGTATGTGTATCTGTGTGTATGTCTTTGTGTATAGGCTTTGACCTATATGTATACTTATATTTTTTTAAATGTATTCTACGTAGTCTTATAGAAGTGTATCTATTTTTATAATATGCACTGTATTGGCTCTTAAAACGGTAGGGATGCATTGACTGATATCTATTTCTTGGCACAAATATTAGAATACATACACTTCATTGCTTTTGAAAAGATTATGTTACCAGAAGACCTAATGTCCCTGGAATAATATATGCTTCATAAACATTTTGATTATCTTTTGTAAAGTTAATGAAAATAATAAAAACCACCATTTACTGAGAAATTACTATGTTCCAACTACTGTAGTGGGAGTTTTATACCTATTATTCAGTTTAGCCTTATGAATTTGGTTTTATTATTTTATCATTCCCATTTTGTAGATGCCAAAATTTACTGGTTAAATCATTTGATCAAGATCACTGCATCCTAAATGGGAGAGCAAGGTTTTCAACTGTGGTCTGCTTGAGTGCACAGGCTTTGGCTCAAACCACTCCCTAAGTTTATCTTGATAATGATTTATTTATTTATTTGCAACTCAAACCTTAAAGGTTGATTTTTTTAAAAAACTTACCTCATCTAATTTTCACATTTCTTAAATTTAGCCTTGCGTAATAGAATAGCCCAAGAACAACTTGGCTTCACAGGAGTCAGTCTTAAGAGACTTTATGCAATACCTTCCCTTTGTTTCTCTCTGTCTCTCTCTCTCTCTCTCTCTCTCTCTCTCTCTCAAAAAGACAGACATAAACAAATTCAAAGAAGAATACAGTGCAGGATTTTATAAAAATTTTCTTTAAATGACAAAACTCTACCAAAATGTCTTTATACCTTGGTAGCTTCTGCAGGCATTTTTTTTTTTTGTATGTGTTCTCACCTTATATTTTCCTTCTAAAACCTTGTTTCTAAACTTACTCTCTCTTCTCCTTCCTAGTATGGCTATGAGAGTATGTTCTTTTTTCCTCACACAACCACAGCTTTCTGGAAGGTTCTAGCTTTTCCTATTTTTCTACTCTTCAATTTGCTGTTTATCAACCAAAACGCCTAACCAAAAAACTGATTTTCTTCAATATCCAATCTGCCATGGGGCAAAGGACATTAACTTGTTTTCTTTCATTGAAATTTTGAGACACCATTTACATGATAGCAATAAAACTCTATGAACATTTTTGGATGTTTATAAATGTAGTACTTTCTTCTTGAAATAACTAGGAATATCGAGTTATACCCTAAATTTGAAGACTGAACTGTATTTATAATTTAAGTCCTAAATTATGAATTCCAGATTTGAAAAGTACTGAGCCAAATAACTAGTACTTCTTTTGTTAAAAAAAAAAATCAATCTTGAACTTGGCTATCTTTTAGAAATTCTTATCAGTTATTTCTTTATGCTAAGAAACATAGCTTTGCAGCTCTACCATCTTATCACACTATCTTCACCACATTATTTTTAGGAAACTATGTTGAATATCTGTCTGTGATGACTCATTATAAAAATTCAGATAAATACTTATAGTAAGTAAATATAAAATGCACCTATCTTCCTGTATTTCAAACAGAGGCCTATAGAAAGGGCCAGAAGAAAATAGAGAAGGCCTAACATATAATTATGAATTTAATTATTTATGTGAGAAACCTTGGAAGAAGTTGAAGTTTTAAAGTTATATACTCAACAGATACCAGTTGGTAATTAGTACCACCAATTACATGTATCAAACTGATAAGCATAAAAGAGCAAAAATAAAAATTAACTGAGCATAAGACATTTAAAGAAGCTCTTAAATCTTTTTTCTCGCTTGAAACTGAATGAAATAATGAAAACATTTTGAGGCTATTCCGAACAGAACTACAGAGCTAAATGTGCTATAGAAATTGGAGAATTTTTGCACAGATGGTCTGCCACAGAACTTGCCAAATTCAGCCAACCCACAGGAGATCTGGGAAAGGCTTTTCTGCCAACAGGCAAATATAGTGCCTTTCAAATTTGGATGGTCAATACCAAAATCTGGGAATGTCATACTGTGATATTGCTTACCACTGATGAGAATCATAAATAACCAGAACACTATACAGTTAGGAAAAGAACTATTTGTGATCCATATCACCAGACTGAAAATTGAGCCATATATATCTCCCTTGTAGCCATTTTTGCTCCCTTCCCATCTCTTCTCAGCACTAAAGCTAGAGTGATTTGTTCAAAATGCAAATTTCATCTTGTCTCAGCCCCAAATAAAACTGATCCATGGCTTCCCTTTGTTCTTGAGATATAACCCCAAATAGATGACATGCTTCAGGCCTGCCTGATAGGACCCCACCTCTCCTTAGTTTGAATATGGAGTAAACTGTCTTTGACCCAGACCTATCAACCATGAGGTTCTAGCCCATCGACGTTTGTTCTTACCTATACAGGAAAACAGACCATTATTTATATTACCACATCATTCACCAATTTACCTTGGGACTTACTAAGTTAGCTTGGGTTGTGTTAAATCATTTTTTAAGGAAATCCTTATCTGGCCAATTCCCACCCCAACCCTCATCTTCATAAGCCCAAGTTGGCCTGTTTATAGAATGTCATAGCATCTTATATTTTCCTTTAAATAAAATAGGATAGTTTTGCAAAGTATTTGAAGTATAAGACATGTTAATATTTGTAGAATAGTGAATGTATTAGTCCATTCCCATGCAACTATAAAGGACTGCCTGAGACTGACTGGGTAATCTATAAAGGAAACAGGTTTAATTGACTCACAGCTCTGCATGGCTGGGGAGGCCTCAGGAAACTTAGAATCATGGTGGGAAGGGAAGCAAACACATTCTTCATATGACAGCAAAAGGAAAAGTGCCAAGAAAAAGGGGAAAAATGCCTTATAAAATCATCCGATCCTGTGAGAATTCACTATCATGAGAACAGCAGCATGGGGGTAGCTTCCTCTATGATTAAATTACCTCCCACTTCCATGATTCAAATCCCTCCCATGACACATGGGGATTATGGGAACTAAAATTTAAGATGAGATTTGGGTGAGGACACAGCCAAACCGTATCAGTGAATTAATAAACTATTTTTAAACTCAAGTTGGAAAATAATAAAGGAAGCATTGATATTATATTCATAAATATGTTTATGGTATATATTTCAATCCCAAAAAAAGTGAAAATGTAGAGATTGTATTTACACACATTTTTTCTGCAGTATTTTAAAAAATAAATAAAATACTACTGTACTGGTTCATTGCTCAAAATGTAATATCCTAGTGGCGATAGTTGCATAAAGCTCTGAACATCCTAAGAACCTTTGAATTGTATACTTTAAAAGGGTGAACTTTATAATATGTGAAATATATTGCAATAGAACTGTTATTAAAAATGCAATGTCCTCAAGAAACAGAGCTTAAAGAGAAAGCTATTCAGCACTAACTTGCAATAGTTTATTCTCAATATTTTTGATGCTATCAAATATTTTAAAAATCCAGAGTTAGGCAAGGAGAGACTTTCTTTTAAAAATTACTGCAATAGCGGGAAGAGACTATTGCCATGAGGGGAACACTCTATCCAAAAGATCTGTAAGTGTTTCAGACTTCAGGTAGAAGAGGCTATTCTTTTACGGGGAAAAAGAAACAAGGCTGGAAGTATTCAGGTATTGGTGATTGAGATGAATAAGTGGCATGATGGGATGGTGCAGAGAAAAAAAAATGTCGTCTTTGGCAGTAGCTAATTCCCCAAAAGGGCCCTTAATAGGAGGTTGTTAGGCACTCCAATGCTTGCTTAAACTCAAGGACAGGCCAAATTTTAGGGACTTAGGGAGGTAGGGAAGCCAGACTAAAGTTTGGTCTCTTCAAATTAGTAAGAATTTGTCCATATTGGTCAGTGGGGACAAGCAGTTTGTAGATGAGACAGATAATGAGAACTTGGAGAGTCTGTATCTGGCCTTGCTGTAGGTAAATAAGGGGGCATGCTTGAGTTTTTGTTTGTTTTTTATTTTGCTTTAAGTCTTGGAGTACATGTGCATATCTTACAGGATTGTAACATAGGTATACACCTGCCATGGTGGTTTGCTGCCTCCATGCCCACATCACCCCTAATATTAGGTATTTCTCCTAGTGTTATCCCTCCCCAACCTCCCCACACCCTGCTATCCCTCCCCTAGGCCCCAACTCCACAAAAGACCACAGTGTGTGATGTTCCCCTCCCTGTGTCCATGTGTTCTCATTGTTCAACACTCACTTATGAATGAGAATATGTGGCGTTTGGTTTTCTGCTCTTGTGTCAGTTTGGTGAGAATGATGGTTTCCAGTTTCATCCATGTCTGTGCAAAGGACATGAACTCATCCATTTTTATGGCTGCATAGTATTCAGTGGTGTTCATGTGCCACATTTTCTTTATCCAGTCAATCATTGATGGGCATTTGGGTTGATTCCAAGTCCTTGCTATTGTAAACAGTACCACAGTTAACATACGTGTGCATGTGTCTTTATAATAGATAGATTTATAATCCTTTGGGTATATACCAGTAATGAGATTCCTGGGTCAAATGGTATTTCTAGTTCTAGGTCCTTGAGGAATCGCCACGCTGTCTTCCACAATGGTTGCACTTATTTACACTCCCACCAACAGTGTAAAGGTGTCCCTATTTCTCCACATGCTCTCCAGCATCTGTCGTCTTCAGATTTTTTAATGAGCACCATCCTAACTGGCATGAGATGGTATCTCAATGTAGTTTTGATTTGCATTTCTCTAATGACCAGTGATGATGAGCATTTTTCATGTTTGTGGGCCACATAAATGTCTTTTTTGAAAAGTGTTTGTTCATATCTTTCACCCACATTTTGATGGTTTTTTTTTTTTTTTCTTGTATATTGGTTTTAGTTCTTTTTAGATTCTGGATATTAGCCCTTTGTCAGATGGGTAGCTTGCAAAATTTTTCTCCCATCCTGTTGGTTGCCAGTTCAATCTAATGATTGTTTCTTTTGCTGTGCAGAAGCTCTGGAGTTTAATTAGATTCCATTTGTCTATTTTGGCTTTTGTTGCCAATGCTTTTGGTGTTTCAGTCATGAAGTCCTTGCCTATGCCTATGTCCTGAATGATATAGCCTAGGTTTTTTTCTAGGATTTTTATGGTGTTAGAGCTTATGTTTAAATATTTAATCCATCCGTAGTTAATTTTTGTATAAGGTATAAGGAAGGGGTCCAGTTTCAGCTTTCTGCACATAGCTAGCCAGTTTTCCCAACACCATTTATTAAACAGGGAATCCTTTCCCCATTGCTTGTTTTTGTCAGGCTTGTTGAAGATCAGATGGTTGTAGATGTGTGGCATTACTTCCAAGGCCTCTGTTCTGTTCCATTGGTCTATATCTCTGTTTTGGTACCAGTACCAAGCTGTTTTGATTACTGTAGCCTTGTAGTATAGTTTGAAGTCAGGTAGCAGGATGCCTCCAGCTTTATTCTTTTTGCTTAGGATTGTCTTGGCTATGTGGGCACTTTTTTGGTTCCATATGAAGTTTAAGGTGAATTTTTCCAGTTCTATGAAGAAAGTCAATGGTAGTTTGATGGGGATGGCATTGAATCTATAAATTACTTTGGGCAGTATGGCCATGTTCACGATATTCATTCTTCATAACCATGAGCATGGAATGTTTTTCCAACTGTTTGTGTCCTCTCTTATTTCCTCGAGCAATGGTTTGTAGTTCTTAAGTTTCCATAGCCAAATCGATCAAGCAGAAGAAAGTATATCAGAGATTGAAGACCAACTCAATGATATAAAATGAGAAGGAAAGATTAGAGAAAAAAGAGTAAAGATAGATGAACAAAGCCTCCAAGCAATATGGGATTATGTGAAAAGACCTAATCTACATTTGATCCATGTACCTGAATGTGATGAGGAGAATAAATCCAAGCTGGAAAACACTCTTCAGGATGTTACCAAGAGAACTTCTCCAGCCTAGCA
This sequence comes from Sapajus apella, assembly GCF_009761245.1. Taxonomy (NCBI): domain Eukaryota; kingdom Metazoa; phylum Chordata; class Mammalia; order Primates; family Cebidae; genus Sapajus; species Sapajus apella. The sequence goes on from NW_022436995.1 coordinate 2,495,164, forward strand.
AGACAGGCCAACATTCAAATCCAGGCAATACAGATAACACCGCAAAGATATTCCTCAATAAGAACCACCCCAAAGCACATAATTGTCAGATTCACTAGGGTTAAAATGAAGGAAAAAAATGCTAAGGGCAGCCATAGAAAAAGGTCAGGTTGCCCACAGAGGGAAGCCCATCAGACTGGCAGTGGATCTCTCAGCAGAAACCCTACAACAGGAGAGATTGGGGCCAATAGTTAACATCCTTAAAGAAAAGAACTTTCAGCTTGAGTTTTTTTTTTTTCTAACTCACCTGGGAAAGGTTGATTGTTTGTAGAAAACTGATTTCTGGATCACAAAAATTTGGGGAATATATTAACTGTAGCTGTTTTCTAGGAGGATATGCCTCAGGTGAAGTTCAAAGTTTTCGTTACTCTCTAATGAAAAGAATTCTTTCAAAAGATGTTTTTGGTTACATTCATGAATACAGTGGTCAGTGCAGACTGTCAAGTGGAACATAACTCAGGTAACATTAAACCAGTGAATTTTCTGTGTCCCATACATAATGAAATGTGGATATCTGCAGGCCAAAGAGGAGGTTCAGGTTTGTAGCACAAATATTTTCTGTATTTGGAAATTTGTCACCTTATTGTAAAATATGCCCAAATTTATTATTGCTTTGGGAAGTATTACTGTGGGTACCCTGATAGAAGTGGTTAGAACATAGTTTTGGCAACAATTGTAGGCAGTATTAAATATTTTATGAGAAATACATTAGTATAAATCACCATTTTAAAAAGTGATACATGAATCACCACCCAAAGAATTGGACTTCAGTGCAAGAAATACTGATTTATCTTCACAGTCGATACTGTGTATGTAAATGCCATTTCTCAGAAGCATAAAACTCTGATATAATATATTGGTTAGTGTAAGCAGTATAATATATATTTTTCAGGCTGTGCTAGTTTCATTAATCATATATTTTACGAATTTTAAGCTTATTTTTTATGAGGCATTGCATTACATGTGGCATTGATATGCATGTGTAATTTATTACTTGGCAAGTGAATTATCCTAGACTATTTTATGTGCTTGATATATTGATTTTCAGTTGTGATAGATCATTTTAAGATTGCATGACTTTACTCTTGGTGATTTATTCCACAGAATCTCATAGAGTGTGGGGCAAGCTGATGCAGCCCTTTGAACACTTTCTATCAGCTATAAATAGAGTTGTTACGTGGAATTCTTAACCCCAGTAGAGAAACATATTTAGCAAGTTGAAAGAAATAACTTTCATCCAAGATCTAATTAGTTGCTGAAATAAGTGCCCATAAAAAAGTAGTTTCAATGTGTCTTTTTCTTGTATTATTAATCTTGTAAACCCCCTTTTCCAATAAGTAATGAGATGTACTATCAAAGAATGATAAAGATGTCATTAGGTTGCTTAAAAGATCTGTCTTCTATGATTGCTGATTGTCTTTTAATCTTTATCAGCTCAAACACATACATATGCATTGACTTGAATTATCATTACCACTTTTCCTTATAGAAAACTTACTTTAAACAGAGATCCATGGAGAAAAAAGTTATGCAGTGCCAAAACACCAAATGCATGATGGACACTTGTGAAGTTATTGCATAAAAGAACCAGATAAGTGAAAAGGAGTATTTTTAGAATTTTAGGAGTACTTTTGGAATACTTATTAGAATTTCTAATAAATAGTGTCAAGGTCACTCAAAAAATAGGCGTCATTTTGTCATTGGTCACAAGGTACTCAAATCACATGAGCATTTGAAGTGATATCTGTGAATATAGAAGGGTTATTGTCATATACTAAGCAATTGAAAAATATTTTTGACAACATTAAGGAAAGAATGATGGAGTGAGTGGAAGTGGATTTGAAACTACGTGTTCACTATAATGTAGTACTCACAAATTAGGCTTTAGAGTCAGATAGTTCTTTGGCATTTCTGAACTGTCTGACCCTAGACAAATTGCCTGACTTTCTAAGCCTCAGTGTTGTCATCTGAAGATGCAGATATAGATAGTAAAGAGATTCTGTGAGGCTTAAATGAAATAAGTAAATCACCTATCACACTTGCCTGGTAAATGACATGATCACAATAAACATCAGCAGTTGTTTATATTTTTATTTTTTATGTTTATCACTTAATAAGTCTTTCTTCATGCATCTAACTTTGTTCACAAATATGTCGATTGACTTAATAAATGACAACTATAAATAATAAAGGTGCGATTCTTTTTTGTTTAAATAGAATGGCTTGTACTAAAATGAAACAAAAGATTTCAGTTTTAATAGGGTACCTTTACCATAGTTTACAACACATTTGAATGTGAAAAATACTAATTTTACTAGATGAGAAATATGATTTCTTTTGTGCTGTGTATTTAGAAGGAATGTATTTAAAGACAAGGATCAAAAGGAAAGTGGGAAAACAACAAACTACACATTTTGAGAAGGGGGATGACCTTCGGTATGGCCAAAGTTGTAGAAAAACAGAATTTGACTCTCATATATTATAATTCTATAATTGAAGTAATGGTTATTTTTTAAAAAGAGGAGTTGTAAATTTACAAGTAGCCGAAACCCACCTACAAAGAATTGCATTAAAAATAAGGCAATTATTGAATCATTGGAACTCACAGCTGTTGTTGCAAAAGCTGCCACTAGATGTCATCCACTTCTTATGCTGTCTCCTAACAAAAAGTCTATTGATTTTATTAAGAAATATTATGTCTTTCAAAATTCTAGGCTCTTGATGGACATAGGTAATAAAGTATTGAGGTACATTAGGATGTCATAAAAATACCTACCACTAAGATTGTATCTATATATGGAACTAAGAAACTATTTTGATCAAACTGACATGTGATTTAGTCATACTTAAATTTAATTAATTTGATAAGTCTGTTTCATGGCTTTGACAAAACTTTCCAGGCTTTTTAACTAATTTTGCTGCTAAATACAGATTTAAAACACAGATATAGTCCTTGTTGTTCCATGTATTTATTCAACTTGGCTTTTTATAAGTATTTTTGTGTTAGTGTCATGGAAAGTCAATGCCTATTGGGTCTGTACTGTGACTTTATCAGAGGCTATTTTAGAAGCAGGGCTATTTTGGACTTTACTTAAGAATATTATTACTGAAATAAGAAGGAATAAAAAACACCTAAAAGATGTTCACAAACCAGAGAAAAAATACTAGCTTGTTTCCAATGGGATATCTCAAGTTTTATTTTGAAGTTGGTATATATTTCTTCACCAGTAACATTTGGAGAAAATTAGCTAAAAGTACACTGGTTTGAAAGCTAGAAAACTTGTGTTACTTACATAATTTAGATGTCACTTCTATCTTCCTAGTTATGCCATAAATTGCTTGGCCATTTATCCATCCTGAATTTGAATATTCCAATCTGTAACTGGTTTACATAATGTATTTAAAAGTTTCATAAATTTTACATTATTATGGATTTAGAAAGTTCTGTCCCTTCCTGTAATTTTCATGTAAACAGTCCTGGAATCTCTCCAGGGATAATTGGAGGTAGGGGATTAGGGTGTGTGAAAAAGTGAAGGACAAGGGACAGACTAATATTTCTCCCAACTACGTTTTCCCCTAGACCTTCTCTTTTGGAATTAGTTTCATTTGTGGAACTTTTTTGCCCTGTGCTAAAAGCCAAATTTCTTTATTTTATAAATACTACCATTAGGTTACATCTGTCACAGAATTTTCCTGAGGTAGTGTTTATATCGAAGCATCTCAAACTTAAAATTGAATATTAAACTTCCTTATTGTCTGTTGGGTACCCCATCACTGGCAATTTCTCCCTGACAACATTTACCACAGGAGCCCTGCAGATTCCTGTTTCTCAGCTCATCAGGTTCTGCTCTCTCCCCCTCACTTCTCTGCTCCTATCTCAGACCTCCAACCTTCATTCTTATTCTTTTAGGAGCATTATATATTTCTCGCTGTTAGGTAGAGTCAGTTAGCTATCTTTAGATTCTCTGTCTCGTTCCATGTCAGGTTCTTGAGATAAACAGTTCTCACTTAATGTGCCCTATCAAGATACTTTATAAATAAAGATGGTTCTAACTCTGACTGCAATTCCTGATGACAGCTTAAAAATTACATTCCATTCTTTTTTAAATTCACATAGTGTATGCTATGGTACTTACTGCACTAAAGCAATAAAACCTGTAGACCCAATGTCTACAAGTCTTACGGTATGAAAAATAAAGCTGTCACATTTTCATATTATGGATACTCTTTTCTAATGTTTTAAACTCAAGTTCACAGAATTAAATTATTCTCTTTCATGAAATGCTGTTGTATTGATTTGTGTAAGTACTCTTTTTGCATTCTTTTATTATTTTTACTTTTTTCCCTATCCTTATATTCATACCTTTTCTACTCTTATGGATTTAATGAATATCAGATATATATACGTGTAAGTACAGAACTGAAACTATATATTGCTATTCCATGCTAGTGTTTAAAATAAGTATAAATGTCTGTATCCTATAAATCTCATTTTCTTTCTGTTTTTAAATATCTGTTTATTTTGAGATGTATCCTGGTTGCCATATGTAGATCCAGCACCAAGAGGTATATCATTTTATAGCATCATTTTTTTTCTGCGTCTATATATAACTATAGTCAAACAGGGCCCATTTCTTATCTTTGTGAATAACTGTATTTAAGTAATACATAGAGGTTTACATGAAAAGTCCTTGATCAATGGCAATAGTTACGTGAGACTAATCTGAACATAATACATCTAGACTTTAATTCTAACATCTGTGATTATATATCTAAAGACTCTGTCTTCTGTTCCTTTTGGGACTGAAATTGTAAATTCTACACTGAATAATATAAAAAGATACAAAATTGTCTGAGAAATGCAATATGCTCTAGATTAGTGATTTCCAGATTTGGATGTATATCTGACATATCTGGAGAGCTTATAAAAAATACTGAGTTTCCACCACCCTATCTTTACTGATCAGAATCACTGAGAATGGACCTCTGGATTGTGTGTTTGTGTGTGTGTGTGTGTGTGTGTGTGTGTGTGTATGTGTGTGTACACATATAGACATAGCTGGACGTTCTCAGGCAATTCTGACAATTCTAAAGTAGCTAGTTCTGAATACCACTGCTTAGAATACATGGTATTTCTGAAGTTGGTCAGAAATGGATAGCCAGGTCTTCCATAACTGTTCTGTCATAGAAAGGGACTAAATTCAGTGGTATTCATGTTGTCATCTGTGGCCTTGAGACTGAAAACACTATTTATGGGGTAAGCGTTTAAAGTAGAAAAAGAGTAATAGTGATAGTTACTACATAACTTCTCAGATTAATATTAGCTAAAATTTAAAAACTTGAATAACCTCTTGAATTTATTATTGTTCTAATAATTTTTAGGTCTGAGTCTTTTGATGTCTCTCTACATCAGGTATTGATAAGTAAAAACATTTTTCAATATTAGATCAGTTAGCTTAGTGGTATTTCATTTCATATCACTTACATTAATGTGTTAGATTTCTAATTCTTTAGCTACTTATTGTAAATTTGTTGTATACATGTAGATATGTATCAGTAAAAGTAAGTGCTATAAGGATGTGGTTAAAATTTCCTGTATCAGAGTTTATGTGCTAGTCTGAAGATCATAAATATGCTCAAAATTTTTCTCAACACTTGTTCACTAACAGGATGAAGTGTTTGGTCAATTCAGGTAAGTCCAAAGCAAACTCTTGAGTAGATATGTACTTACTGATTATAAAAAAGAAAATTGGTGACAGATTTACAAATCACTGTGGTTAAACATGCTGGCCTCAGCTATTTGGAAGGGAATGATTACTAGACATTTTACTTGCTGCTTAGAATTGCACCACAACCATTTTTAGAGCCAAATTTGATAAGGCCCTATGAATGTATAAATTCTAATCTAGCCAGAACTGATTATTATGGATTCATGCCAGACTTTTTTTCTTTAACCAGTAGCTGGAAGATTTCTAAAAAGAGGAGCAGAAAAAATATTTTCTAAACATAAGTTGTTGAGATATTGCATACATATTGTTTCACTGCATGCATACCATTCATTATCAAATGGTACTTTACATCCTTTGAAGAAAATACCCTTATTAAATGGTGACAGAAGTGATTGCGGAAGGTATTACATTGAAGTTACATTTCATAAAGATGTTGTGGTACTTTTATTTTTTTTCTTTTCTGTTAAGCTGTCAGCTTAAGATTGCTAAAAGAGGAAAAGTACGCGAAAGGAAAAAATGCACCATGTTTTTCTTCAGATGGAAAAAAGTAGAAATGAAAGATTAACAAGCAGAATATGATTATACATGTTCTACAACTAACTAAGGAACTCCAGGTAGCCAGAAGATTCAGGGCACCAAAATGCTACTTACTTTTTGGTATTTGGGGCAGCCTATGTATCTTCTTAGGGGGAAAAAATAGATAATGTTATCCTGGTTTTATGATCCTTATTTAGCCTAAGCTCAGTGTCATTTTACTTGAGTCTAAGAATTGTGAATCATCTCAGAATGGCTCCAAGCTTAGACAGGTAGAAAAACAGAAATCTAGTTTATTACTCCATTTTCATGTTGCTGATAAAGACATAGCTGAGACTGGATGTTTTCCAGAAGAAACAGGTTTAATGAGACCCTTACAGTCGAACATGGCTGGGGAGGCCTCCCAATCATGGTGGAAGGCAAGGAGGAACAAATTACATCTTACATGGATGGTAGCTGGCAAAAAGAGAGTTTGTGCAGAGAAACTCTCATTTTTAAAACCATTAGATCTCGTAAGACTCATTCACTATCAAGAGAACAGTGCAGGAAAGACCCACCCCCATAATTCAATCACTTCCCACCGGGTTCCTCTCACAACATGAGGAAATAGTGGGAGTTACAATTCAAGATGAGATTTGGGTGGGGACACAGTCAAACCATATCACCTAGAAAAAAACTACTTGTAAAGGCTAGCTGATTTTGGCTCATTTAAGTATTAGGAATGACTAAAATAGTATATTAAATCACGGAAACTGAAAAATTTTAGGCATTGATAATTAAGTAAAATTCTGAATGCATAAACTTTTAAGCAAGTCCCATTCATCGATTTTTACTTATAATGATTTTTTGTCACATGGGAGAGAGATATTAAAAGGGTAAGAAAAAAATCGAGGCATGTAATTTTCTACGTAGAAATTTTTCTTAAAAGCATGTCATTTGGTTCAGGCGTGGTACCTCACTCCTGTAATCCTGGCACTTCGGGAGGCCAAGGCAGACAAATCACCTGAGGTCAGGAGTTCAAGACCAGCCTGGCCAACATGGTGAAGCTCCATTCCTACTAAAAATACAAAACTTAGCCAGGCGTTGTGGCAGGTGCCTGTAATCCCAGCTACTCCAGAGACTGAGGCAGGAGAATCGCTTGAACCTGGTAGGCAGAGGTTGCAGCGAGCTGAGATCATGCCATTGCACTCCAGCCTGGGGGACAAGAACAAGACTTTGTATCAAAAAAGCAAAAACAAAACCAAAAAATATGCCATTTGTGTAGCCTATAACCTTCTGTATTTTATTCCTGGTACTGAAGATTCATAGTGTACTATGTGTTGGTAATTTATAAAGTAACTGTCAAGAAAGACTAACATGTTAACAGTAATAATAACTGTAGCACCAACAAAGTTAATATTTTAAAAAGCATTTTACCTTTTTTAAATGAGAGAAAGGGGATATATTCAAAGATAATTGTTAAAAATATAAACATCATAAATTGCATTAATACCTACTGCTGATTAGCCGGTCGAAAGACAAAACAATTATATAATCATAACGTGTATTGACATCTGTGGATTAAATGTTAGCATATGTGTGATGTTACCTGTGTAAGAGGAATACATGCCAATACCTAGAATTGGACAAAAAGTGTCAGACAATACCCGTAGAAAATGCCAGAAAATATATTTAAAGTATAATATGTACAGATTGAATTTTTATTTTTCCTTACCAGAAATAAATGAATTTCCTATATTTACATGCTAATTCATTTTATGTATTTTATCCCTATTTATACTTACTGCTGCTATGAAGTAATGTTTAATGAGAACTCTTTCTCAAACATTCCCATGGGAAGATGGTAATGGCAGAGTTTGCTTTGAGAATCCAGGTACAATTTTCTAGTAATACAGGCCCATTAATGTTTTCAGAAAGAAAATGTTTTCTCAAAATTCTTTATGCAAGTGATGTAATTTTTTAACAGCAACATAGACTCAAATGAAATGTCACTGATAACCAAGAAACATATGGCACAATCTTTGGAATCAGAGCAAACAGTGACAAACGCTCAGCTCTGCCAGTAAAGGACAAGTTATCTTGGAAAATTCCTGTAGTCCTCCTGAACCATAGTTTCATTATTTCTAAGTTGGAGATCTTTATTGTATAGTATTGATAAAACTCGATGAAAAAACACATATAGTATCTTTAATGTAGTTCCTGGCATTCAATTATCTCTTAATAATGTTAGCTATTGTTATACTATTAAAATTCTTTAACCCACTGCCTATGACTGAAACAGCTGTAACATAGCCCCCAGCTTGACTAAACTATAAACAGGCTTCTTTTTGACCCTAGGCCCCTTACTTACCATTTCTTAGAGCATTCATTTACTTTAGAAAACTTGTAATTTTAATGTCTTTGTTTGCTCCCTTTGCAATGTAAATTTTTTAAAATGTCTTTTTCCACTTATACAACCCTTATGTTTCTCAGAGACCCACACCCAGGCCCCATCTCTTTGAAATGTAATCACCAAGGAATATAGCCTTCAGATCTCCCAGTTTCTGTAGGATAGCCTAACCTCAGTGGGTATCTTGTAGTTGTAAAACTACTTCCCTGTCTTGAAGGTAAGAGAAAGTTTACTTACTTTTTTGGTAAAGCCAACTAGCAAACACAGATGGCCTATGATTCTCTACTCCAGCTCTTAAAAACTCTTCTTCCCTTTATTTCAGCAGAGCTGCGTTTCCTGACTTGGTCTGTCCTCTCCATTCTATTGACGGCAATAGTGTTAGAATAATACCAACTTCTATTTGCTCATCTGTCCCAATGCAACTTTTCTTTCAATACCTAAGGCATAGTAAGCATTCCATATAAAGCAGGAACAGCTGCAAGAAACAAACCTCTCAGACACCGAACTGGGAAGGAAAGGGTGATTTATTTGACTGGGAGCAAGGTGGCGTAGCTGCTTAAAAGCCAGGCTTGTCTAACAAAGAAAATCCCTGTCCTTATATAGGCTCACAACTCTAGAAATTACAGGTGAAGGGATAGGGATCTTGGTTTTACAGATTTAGAAATTACATGTGAAAGGGTCTTGGTTCATCGAGTAGGCTTAGGGTATGTGGCTTAGGTGGGGGGTTGATCTTGTTTAAGTAAAAGCAATGCCTTCCAGAAAGATTCCCCCATACCATACCTGCGATCTATAGGAGGGTGATTAAGGTAGCACCCAGTCTGCCAGCCTTTACATCTATTGAAATGCAGTGTGGAAGTCAAGCGGGAGGTGGTCTTAGATGCTTAGGTCTCCCTCTTCATATATATGGCAATAGTTGGTGTTGTCTTTAATATTATTAGAATAGTGATATGAAGCATCACTTTTCCTCTTTATTTTCCCCTCAGCATTGTATACCGTTACATTCTACAATGAATACGGTAAAATACATGCAAAAATTTAGAATACGAGAATGCAACATATTATACAGATCATGACAATTTGAGAATAATCAGTCTGCATTGGAAGAAGTATTCAAAAATAAAATTAAAATATTAATCAGTAGGTCATGATTTGGAAACAAATGAGGTTGACTTAAAGTCTACTTCTGATTAGCCAGTGAGGACATTTTAAGAGGTTAGTGAAATGACAGTTAAAAAAGAGGATGTATTCTGAAATCAGGCTCTCTGTATACAGATGGGTTATTAGGGTAAATGGTACACATAGATCAAAAATGACTCAGAGTAGAAGGTTTAAACTTTTATAAATACCTTGATGAGGAAAATGTGTTATTTGAAGTGCAGTTTGGATCTAGAAAATATTTCATGTGTGCTGGGATTTTGCTTTTATGCTCCTTCGTGGAAAAGAACGTTCTGAGAGAATCAAAGCATTCTACTCATAACAAGGTATTATTATGTACAAAAAATACTGTTGTGCAGCTTTATTCCAAGACAACAGTAATAAATGGATAAAAGTACTGTTACAAAACGAATACTTATTTACGATATATTTGCAGTTGGTTTAAAAATATTCACTACCTGGTGTAGAAATGGTGGCCACAGGTGAACATAGGAGGATACAAAGAACTAGCTAAGAGATAGGGTCTCCTGATTTATATATATCAGCTGCTGGTAGTTTGACAATCTAGCTTTCAGTTACAACTATAGAGAGGTAAGGACAAAGTGGGAAGATGTCTAGCCTGTCAAATAAAATATGAAAGTAATAGTGAAGGAATCCATGTTTAGACTCAGGTGAGAGCCAAGAAGCAGAAGTACTCTCTGTTTCCCAGCTGAAGAATGGCTAGCTAGACTCTGCTGTCTCCCACAGAAGACTCTTTTCTTATGATTTCGAGTTCTCTGCTCGCACACATGGCAGATTTGGGAGGAGGAGAAAGGCACACAGAGAGAGAGAACAGAGCTAAGTAATGACAAGTGAGAAAATTATGTTATAAGCACAACGATAAAGAAGGGTTTGGATCGAATTTTGAGTATAAAATATATTGATTATTTTGTGACTAGTGATTTTTTCTGAGGTAGTTAGAAAAATGTTTTAAGAAATAGTGGTACAAATAAATTATAGTCTTTCTCCTCTGGACCTTTCTTGGTTTGTGGTTTCTTCTTGAAATTCTCCTCTTCCACCCACAGTTTGCCTGGCTAACCCTGGCGCATGCGTTAGCTTTCAGCTTTAGAACTCATTTCCATTAGGAAGCCTTCCTGTAGTTCTAAGACATGGCTGATGCTCCCTTATGCATCTACATAGTTACTTCATTTAATATGTGTCACCATAATTCTCTTCTCAGAAAGTTTGTTCAGGCAGCTGTTAGGATCAACAGCTGTGGGAGAAAGGAAGGATGCCAGATTGGGAAGGAGAAGGAGGACTATGGTGCCATCACAAAAGGTCAGTGGGCCCCGGAGAGTTGTGCTGAGTTGAGGTGAGGGTGTCAGGCTTCTATACACATGTTAGCTCTCAGCTGATCAGCTTTCAGCCCTCCAACAACCAACCCAGCTCCTGGGGGAATAAATCCCTTAGCCTTGAAAGGGGATCTGATTGACACAGTACATAACACTCTAGATCAGTTTTACATTTTACATTCTCCAGCTCAAACTCAGTAAGTCTCAAATAGAGATAATCTATTAATATTTATTTGTTAGGCAAAGCTTTCTAGTTAAATGCATTCTCATCCTGTTTAGCAGAAGTATTATAGAAGGTTTTTTTCAGTCTTGAATTCCATCTGCCTTAATTCTTTTTCAAGTTAGAAAGTGCAGTGTTAGGGTACAATTAAAAAAGGAAAATAAGGAAAAAGAAAATGAAGAATAAAGACCAAAGGAGGAAAAACAAAAGAAACTGATGCCTTAAGGCTTTTTGACACTGTAAGTAAAGCTACTTCCTTGATACCCAAGACCAAATATGCCTTTCATAGCCAAAGCTCAGGAAAGGAAGGCTTTCTGCTTCATACGTAACAGAACAAGCAAGTTTGGTTTTTAATGTCTTTTTCTGATACTTTAGGGAAAGCTGCAATTAGAATAGAAAGCAGCAGAGTAGGCTTCTTCTGTATCCCTTAGGATAGCCTTGGTCAGAGACTCCAACTTGTTGGTTTCAGAACACTTTTATACTCTGGAAAGTTGCTAATGGCCTCAGAAACCTTTTGCTCGTGTGTGTCTCATCATTGACATTTATCCTATTAGAAATTTAAAAAAATTTAAAAGTGTTTACTTTAACAGTTACAAATCCATTATGTTAATATAAATAAGCTGTTTAAATAATAATTACTGTGTTTTCTAAAAAAATTTAAAATAATTTTTTTTTGGCAGTATCTTTAATGTCTGGCTATTAAGCCAGATAGATGGCAACAAGACTCTCACCTTTACTTTTGCTCCCAATCTTCTGCAACATTTTGTTCTGGTTGATGAACAAGAGGAAAATCCAAATACGCACAGATTTATAGTTTTAAAGGGAAAATGTTATGGAGCTTCCAAAAAGGTTTCGGAGACCCCTAAGAGGTTCTCAGATCACTCTTTAAGAACTTCTGAGCAAGACTATTCTAGTGTCCTCAAATGTCACTGGTTTACAACAAACACCACCTAACTTTCAGAGACTTATTACAACAAAGGCTTGTTTGCATCTTGCTCATACTGCATGCATCTGCTGGGGGGTTTTGCTCCATGGCGCCCTCGCTCAGTGGCACGGGCTGCCTGAGCAGTCACTGTCTGGATCTTGCCCATCACTGGGGAAGAGCAAAAGAATCATAGTGATACATGGGCTAGTTCTAAAAGGTTCTGATGGGAAGTCACCTTACTGGTTTCACACTTCATTAGCCAGAGCACCATTTCAGAGAGGTGACAAGCATAACCCTCCTCCAGGGAGGGGCACTGTATATTGGTAAAAAGAATTCAGTTTAGCATACCTATGATGACCATTAGATGCTTGTGAAAATGTACTCCAGACTCTCTTTTGATTAATATGTCAAAAGAAAATAATTATTAAATAGTTATATTAAATGATGTGATCTGTGTTTTGTGTTTTTCTGCTTTAGCAAGATATAAACTTCAAAAATTAAGTGGGCGAGCATATATTTTTTAGCCTATGATATGTCTAATTCTTTTTACATTTAAGTAGGAGTTCTTGATAAGAAATGTCATCTTGTAAGAAAAAGCCTGACATAATTTAAGCTAACAAAACTATAATAAAAATGACAACATTCGAAAAAAAAAAATGACAACATTCGCAACCATTTACTAAGTACTTATTGTGTATTCCTACACTATGCTAAGTGGTTTTCATATTAGCTGGATGGATTTCTAGGTGGATTTTTGTATGTTCTCATTCATAGAAATTATGATACACAGCATAGTAAATATGAATAAATGTTTCAAAGACAGTTAAAATGATTTGGATAAAAGAAGAGTTGGTCATAATCATTTGTTCAACCGAGAAATAAATCTTCTCATAGGTGCTAATGATTTTAAAATGAAGTGATTTTTCTTTCTTTGGAAAATGGTATTCCTTTCATGCAATGATTTATTTTATTATATCACTAACATTAGTTTCCTATTATTGCTGTAACAAATTACCACACACATGTTATCTTTAGTGGCCTAAAACACCACACACATATTACCTTTCAGTTCTGGAGATCAGAAGTCCGAAATGATCCTACAGGATAAAAGTTCAAAAGGATCTTACAGGATAAAGTCAGCGTGCCAGTAAAGCTGTGTTCCTTTTGGAGCCTCTAGAGGAGAATCCATTTTCTTTTTTTCTCCCAGCTTACAGAGGGAACTTATATTCTTTGGCTTTTGGCTCTTCCTCTGTTTTCACAGAACATCACTCCAACCTCTGCTTCCGATGTCACATCTCTCTGACACTGACATTTCTGCCTTCTGCTTATGAGGACCTTGTGATTACATCGAGCCCACCCGAATAGTCCAGGACAATCTTCATATTTCAAGAGTCTTAATCACAGCTGCAAAGTCTTTTTTGCCATCAAGGGTAATACTCACATTTCTTCAGATGAAGACATGAAATCTTTAGAGTGGAGGTTCATTATTCTGTCTACCATCTTTTATTTTTAAATGATTCAGGAAATTTTAGAAGTTTTCAAATTATTTGTGTGACCATAGGAGCTGTATGTTTAGAATTTAGATGAAAACTTTTTTTATTTCCACAAAAATTGCCAAGTACTGCCAAATACTCTTCCTTACTCCTAGCTGTAGGCTAGTTTATCCGTGAAGATTGATAACCACTCCAGTTTTATTTTATGGGCAATAGGTGCTGTTTTTCTCCACAATAAATGATTAATTTTCCTGAACAGTTTTTTATAGATAGCAGGGCAAGTCAGGCATCCTCCAGAAGGAATGGTGGGGATATTCAAAACGTGGAAAGCAAAGCAAAGCAACATTATCTAGCACTATTACGGAGGGGTTCTCTTTTATTTCCTTTAAAATGTGATTGGTAGAAAACTCAAAATAACACAGCCAGAAGTAAGGCAGATATGTCTCATTCCAAAGTGCGCTAGCAAGATTCTCTTTATAATGACATTTTATAACATTGCAAATGCATTTTAGGGATTTGGGGTTCTGTTGTTTCTTTTGCCTTTCTTATATTTTAACATATCATTTAGAACTCTTGGTTGTAAGCACTGTCTGAAAATAAAGTTGAAAAGGTTATTTATATATTCGGTGAGTAAATAATACCAATTAATACCACTTCCTCGGAAAAAAACAGCTTTGTATGGAATGATAAAGAGAAACCTGTACTTGGCCAATAACTACCAGAAGGGGCAAATCAAAGCAATGATTAAGCGGTGGAAACAAATTTTGGGCTACTGGTAAACCTCAGAACCATAAATTAAACTTTGTGAGAAAGCAACCCTGTTATTTTTATTACTGAAACATGCATTCTGGATGCATGACAAATACATATGTTTATGAATCTAGCATACTAAGTCCCATTACTCAGCTAAGGCCAGAGCTTCCTTGCAAAGATGTTTTTAATCAATTTACTGCAAATAGAGAAAAATAAGGATTACATAGATTTTTCCTGAAATAATACACTTATTTCAAAGAACAGATTTTTATTCTTAGATTTCAAAACCGGCAACCAACAGAATGGGAAAAAATTTTTGCAATCTACCCATCTGACAAAGGGCTAATATCCAGAATCTACAGAGAACTTAAATTTACAAGAAAAAAGCAACCCCATCAAAAAGTGGGCAAAGGATATGAACAGACACTTCTCAAAAGAAGACATTTATGCAGCCAACAAACATGTGAAGAAATGCTCATCATCACTGGTCATTAGAGAAATGCAAATCAAAACCACATTGAGATACCACTTCATGCCAATCAGAATGTATATCATTAAAAAATCCGGAGACAACTGATGCTGGACAGGATGTAGAGAAATAGGAACACTTTTACACTGTTAATGGGAGTGTAAATTAATTCAACCACTGTGGAAGACAGTTTGGCGATTCCTCAAGGACCTAGAAATAGAAATACCATTTGACCCAGCAATCCCATTACTGGGTATATACCCTAAGGATTATAAATCATTCTGTTATAAAGACACATGCATATATATGTATATTGTGGCACTTTATTTGTAAGAATAAAATATAAAATGTGTATACTTTCCACAAATAAAAATTATATGTTTAATATAAAAAAAAAAGCTTTTAAAATTATGTTCTTCCCCAACACCTTTAAAGTGTTTACTTGTCTGTGAAATTCATAAATTGATACACTTAAATCTAGTGCAGAGTATGGGCAAAGGAATCTGATAATCTACTTCATAGTTTATTTTAGTCATATTCTATACATATCTGTAGATATAAGTAATGATATAAACATTAAATATATTGTCACTGATAAATTGATTTAATGCATAGATGGACATGGAAAAGAGTAACCATCATTCTATCTATCGAACTGTCTAGTAAAACTCATGGTCAAATACGCTTTCACAATTTGAATCACACGAGGAATGTGGGGACTGAGTGATTATGCCACATTACTGTAGTAGACTATTCAAGTTTGAAAACAGTATTTTTTTCTGTTATTTATGTGCTTATATCTAATTAAACTAGGATTGTAACTACTACTTAGTGCTTTCATGAATAAAGGAGATGCATACATATATTTCCAAAGAGTGCCTGGCCATTTTGCTCCTTTCAAAAGACATTCTGGTTTGGCAGTAATGTACACATTTTTTTCCTTGCTTTTGTGCTTTCATGATGATATGGAGGAAATTTTTAAAAAGCATATGGCAGAAAAGTCTCCCTAAATAAATATTTATTCTAACCCCTCATATGTGAGGAAATAGTAGCAGGATAAGAACATTCCAGTAGCTCATTGCTGATGCACACACATTTAGAAAAGATAGATTTCATTTATACAGAAATTCTCCAAGGTAAAGAGCCATTTGTGTTGGAAAACTAGGCTTAGTCCTTGTTATTGAAACTGAGTCTTCAGGGCCTGTTTATAGGCTTGAAATAATTTTATAAAGGAAGAAGAAAACCACTCTGATTAATTGAAAGAGAATTTGAAGCTCCAGAGGAGAATCCAAAGGGTAGGGAGTAAGCAGAAGAGAAAGGTAAAGAAGAAATGTCAGAATATTTTATACTATAGAATATGAAATCTTACCAGAAGACCTACATATTTTTAATTAAAAAATAAAATCTAAAGAAACAAAAATTATGAGGCAATAGAGAAATTCTAAGTTTTCTTCAATGTCTAAGAGGTATGGAGGTCCCCGTGGCGATTTGGGTTATCCTGAGGTAAAACTTCATTATCTGTATCATTATTTTCCTGCTGCAGAGGATTAAGCATTTTACATTAGATTTTGTAGTAAAAATAGCTCATATGCTATTGCAACAGTTAAGATTGATTACACTGATTAGCTATAAATAACATAAAACTCAAGAAACTGTCATTTCAATAAGATAATGACTTATTTACCTTATAGCCATATAAAAATATGGATAACAATATGAAGTTTGAAAGGCAAACTCTCTCTGAACAAACATCTTCAGGGAACCCAGCCACATACTCCTTTTCAGTTATGCCAGCTTTGACATATAGTCCTTACCCTGACGTTTGTTAGCACTGCTACAAAATAGCTACCAATCCTGTAAGCATCAGGCAAACATGCTGGTGTCAGGTGTGGGGGGAGGGAAAAAACTTGCCAGCAGTCAAGGCTATCACCTTCTAAAGTATATTTAGTTGGTACGCTATTAATTACTGCCTTAATTTCACAACTTGTTACTGGTCTGTTCAGGGATTAGGCTTCTTCCTGGTTGAGTCTTGGGTGAGTGTATGTGTCCAGGAATTTATCCATTTCTTCTAGATTTTCTAGTTTATTTGTATAGGGGTATTCCTAACATCCTCTCATGGTACTTTGTATTTCTGTGAGATCAGTGGTGATAACCCTTTATTATTTTTTTATTGTGTCTATTTGATTCTTCTCTCCTTTCTGCTTTATTAGTCTGGCTAGTGGTCTATCTATTTTGTTAATCTTTTGAAAAAAAAACAGCTCCTGGATTCACTGATTTTTTTGAAGGTTTTTTTTTTGTGTCTCTCACCTCCTTCTGTTCTGTTCTGATTTTCATTCGTTCTTGTGTTCTGCTAGCTTTCAAATTTGTTTGCCCTTGCTTCTCTAGTTCCTTTAACTGTGGTGTTAGGGTGTTGAATTTAGTTAGATCTTTCCTGCTTTCTCTTGTGGGCATTAAGTGCTATAAATTTCCCTCTACGTGCTACTTTAGCTGTGTACCAGAGATTCTTGTTCATTGTGTCTTTGTTCTCATTGGTCAAAGAACTTACTTATTTGTGCCTTAATTTTGTTATTTACTCAGTAGTCATTCAGAAGCAGGCTGTTCAGTTTCCATGTAGTTTTGCAGTTCTGAGTGAGTTTCTTAATCGTGAGATCTAATTTGACTGCACTGTGATCTGAGAGATTGTTTATGATTTCCATTCTTTTACATTTGCTGAGGAGTATTTTACTTCCAATTATGTGGTCAATTTTAGAATAAATGTGATGTGATGCTGAGAAGAATGTATATTCTGTTGATTTGGGGTGGAGAGTTTTGTAGATGTCTATTAGGTCCACTTGGTACAGAACTGAGTTCAAGCACTCAATATCCCTGTCTTATTGATCTGTCTAATATGAATAGTGGGGAGTTAAAGTCCCACTGTTATTGCATGGGAGTCTACGTCTCTTTGTAGATCTTTACCAAAGAGTCTAAGTCTCTTTATAGATGGATTTATAGCTGAATTCTACCAGAGGTACAAAGAATAGTTGGTATCATTCTTTCTGAAATGATTCCAAAGAATAGAATAAGAGGGACTCTTCCCTGACTCATTTTATGAGGCCAGCATCATCCTGATACCAAAACCTGGCAGAGACACTAGAAAAAGAGAAAATTTCAGGCCAATATCCCTGATGAACTCTGATGCGAAAATCTTCAATAAAATACTAGCAAATCAAATCCAGAGGCACATCAAAAAGCTTTTCCACCACGATCAAGTCAGCTTCATCCCTGGGATGCAAGGCTGGTTCAACATATGTAAATCAATAGACATAATCCATCAAATAAACAGAACCAGTGACAAAAACCACATGATTTTTTAAAACATTATTTTTTTATTGTACTTTGGGTTCTAGGGTACATGTGCAGATCATGCAGGATTGTTGCATAGGTACAAACATGGCAATGTGGCTTCCTGCCTCCATCCCCCCATCACATATATCTGACATTTCTCCCCATGTTATCCCTCCTCAACCTCCCCACTACTCGCTGTCCCTCCCTTCGCCCCCTACTAAAGACCCCAGTGTGTGATGCTCCCCTCCCTGCGTCCTTGTGTTCTCATTGTTCAACATCCACCTATGAGTGAGAACATGTGGTGTTTGATTTTCTGTTCTTGTGTCAGTTTGCTGAGAATGATGGTTTCCAGATTCATCCATGTCCCTACAAAGAACACGAACTCATCATTTTTTATGGCTGCATAGTATTCCATGGTGTATATGTGCCATATTTTCCTTGTCCAGTCTATCATTGATGGGCATTTGAGTTGGTTCCAAGTTTTTCTCTTGTGAACAGTGCTGCAATGAACATACGTGTAGATGTATCTTTATAATAGTACAATTTACAATTCTTTGGATATATATCCAGTAATGGGATTGCTGGGTCAAATGAAATTTCTATTTCTAAGTGCCTGATGAATCGCCACACTGTCTTCCACAATGGTTGAACTAATTTACACTCTCACTAACTTTGTAAAAGTGTTCTTTTTTCTCCGTATCCTCTCCAGCATCTATTGTGTCCAGATTTTTTTAATGATCACCATTCTAACTGGCATGAGATATTATCTCAATGTAGTTTTGATTTGCATTTCTCTAATGACCAGTGATGATGAGCATTTTTTCATGTGTTTTGGCCTCTTATATGAAAAGTGTCTGTTCATATCCTTCGCCAAGTTTTGAATGGGTTTATTGGTTTTTTTGTAAATCTCTTTAAGTTGTTTATAGATACTGGATTTAGCCAGTATCTACTGTCAGATGGGTAGATTGCAAAATTTTTTTCCCTATTCTGTTGGTTGCCAGTTCATTCTAATGATTTATTTATTTATTTATTTATTTATTGCTGTACAGAAGCTCTACAGTTTGATTAGATCCCATCTGTCTATTTTGGCCTTTGTTGCCAATGCTTTTGGTGTTTAAGTCATGAAGTCCCTGACTATGCCTGTGTCCTGGATGGTTTTGCCTAGGTTTTCTTGTAGGGTTGTTATGGTGTTAGGTCTTATATTTAAGTCTTTAATCCATGTGGAGTTAATTTTAGTGTAAGGTGTCAGGAAGGGGTCCAGTTTCTGCTTACTGCACATGACTAGCCAGTTTTCCCAACACCATTTATTAAACATGGAATCCTTTCCCCATTGCTTGTTTTTGTCAGGTTTGTCAAAGATCAGATGGTTGTAGATGTGCAGCATTGCCTTCTAGGTCTCTGTTCTGTTCCATTGGTCTATATCTCTGTTTTGGCACCAGTAGCATGCTGTTTTGATTACTGTAGCCTTCTAGTATACTTTGAAGTCGGATAGCATGATGCCTCTGGCTTTGTTCTTTTTGCTTAGCTTTTGCTTAGCATAGTCTTGGCTATGCAGGTTCTCTTTTGGTTCCATATGAAGTTTAAGGCGTTTTTTTCCAGGTCTGTGAAGAGGGTCATTGGTAGCTTGATGGGGAATAGCCTTGAAACTGTAAATCACTTTGGGCAGTGTGGCCATTTTCATGATATTGAGTCTTCCTAACCATGAGCATGGAATGTTTTTACTTCTGTTTGTGTCCTCTTACTTCCTTGAGCAGTGGTTTGTAGTTTTCCTTGAAGAGGTCCTTTACATTCTTTGTTAGTTGTATTCCTAGGTATTTTATTCTCTTTGTAGCAATTGTGAATAGTTTGCTCTTGATTTGGTTCTCTTTAAGTCTGTTCTTGGTGTATAGGAATGCTTGTGATTTCCGCACATTGATTTTGTTTCCTGAGACTTTGCTGAAGTTGCTTATCAGCTAAAGGAGATTTTGGGCTGAGATGATGGGGTCTTCTAAATATACAATCATGTCATCTGCAAATAGATACAATTTGACTTCCTCCTTTCCTAATTGAATACCCTTTTTCTTGTCTGAATGCTCTGACTAGAACTTCCAATACTATATTGAATAGGAATGCTGAGAGAGGGCATCCTTGTCTAGTGCCAATTTTTAAAGAGAATGCTTCTAGTTTTGTCCATTCCGTATATATTGGCTGTGGGTTTGTCATAAATGGCTTTTATTATTTTAAGATACGTTCCATCGTTACCTAGTTTTCTGAGTTTTTAGTATAAAGCGCTGTTGAATTTTGTTGAAGGCCTTCTTTGCATCTATTGATATAATCGTGGGTTTTGTCTTTGGTTCTGTTTATGTGATGGGTTACATTTATAGACTTGCATGTGTTGAACCAGGCTTGCATTCCTGGGATGAAGCCTACTTGATTGTGATGGATAAGCTTTTTGATGTGCTGTTGTGCTCGGATTGCCAGTATTTTATTGAAGATTTTTGCATCTATGTTCATCGTGGATATTGGCCCAAAGTTTTCTTTTTTTGTTGAGTCTCTGCCGGGTTTTGGTATTAGGATGATGTTGGTCCCATAAAATGATTTGGGAAGAATTCCCTCCTTTTGTATTGTTTGGAATAGTTTCAGGAGTCGTACCAGCTCTTCTTTGTATTTCTGTTACAATTCTGGTGTGAACCCATCTTGACCTGGACTTTTTTTGGTTAGTAGGCTATTAATTGCTGCCTCAACTTCAGCCCTTGTTATTGGTCTATTCAGGGATTCAGCTTCTTCCTGGTTTAGGCTTGGGAGGGTCAAGTGTCCGGGAATTTATCCATTTCTTCCAGGTTTACTGGTTTATGTGCATAGAGTTGTTTGTGGTAATCTCTGATGGTGGTTTGTAATTCTGTGGAATTGGTGGTGATATGCCCTTTATCTTTTTTATTGCATCTAATTGGAGGTATCATGCTACTTGACTTATACTAAAAGTCTTTAGTAACCAAAACAGCATGGTACTGGTACCAAAACAAATATATAGATATAGATATAGATATAGAATATATTTATCAATGGAACATAGCAGAGGCCTCAGAAATGAGGCCATACATCTACAACCATCTGATCTTTGATAAACCTGACAAAAAGAAGCAACGGGGAAAGGATTCCCTGTTTAATAGATAGTGTTGGGAAAACTGGCTAGCCATAGACAGAAAACTGAAGCTGGGCCCCTTTTTACATCTTATACAAAAATTAACTCAAGATGGATTAAAGATTTAAACGTAAGACCTAAAATCTTAAAAGCCCTGAAAGGAAACCTAGGTGGCAAAGACTTCATGACTAAAACACCAAAAGCAATGGCAGCAAATGCCAAAATTGACAAATGGGATCTAACTAAAGTAAAGAGCTTCTGCACAGCAAAATAAACTATCGTCAGAGTGAACAGGCAACCTACAGAATGGGAGAAAGTTTTTGCAATCTACCCATCTGACAAAGGGCTAATATCTAGAATCTACAAGGAACTTAAATTTACAAGAAGAAAACAACCCCATCAAAAAGTGGGTAAAGGATATGAACAGATATATCTCAAAAGAAGGCATTTTTGCAGACAACAGACATAGAAAAAAATCTCATCATCACTGGTCATTAGAGAAATGCAAATCAAAACCACAATGAGATACCATCTCACACCAGTTTAGAATGGTGATCATTAAAAAGTCAGGAAACAACAGATGCTGGAAAGGATGTGAAGACATGTGAAAAAATAGGGTTGCTTTTACACTGTTGGTGGGAGTGTCAATTAGTACGACCATTGTGGAAGACAATGTGGTGATTCCTCAAGTTATCTGGGACCAGAAATACTATTTGACCAGCAATCCCCTTACTGGATATAGACCCAAAGGATTATAAATCATCCATATTGATCATAAATATATACTTTACATTGTACTATTAGAAATTATCTTCATATTTATGTTAAATTTTGTATTGTATCCACATGAAATAATTGATGGGGATTGAAAATGATCACTCCAGATACTTAAACTGTGCTTTTGAGGATTTTCATTCTACCAAGGAAATTATCACACATCTGACTGCCAAAATACAAATATTGCTGAAAGGATAATGCATTTTAAATGGTAGTTTCTTTGTATTAAAGATTAATTAGAAACCTGCTTTAATGACAAAAGGAACCTGAAACTTGGCCTAACTTCCAAGATTTTAGAATATAGAGGCATAACTCAGGAGGGTACTGAATGGAGAAATGGGAGAATCTAGAATGTTCAAGTATGCCATTTAGTCTAAAACTTATGCAAAGAGGAACCTAAAACATTAAATCTTTAATGAGACCTGTTACAACCTCTTAGAATTTAGAGGTAGGTTATCAGTATAAAATCTTCATCACAGCCTTCCCTGATAATCTGTTTCTGCTTGAATAATTTCAAAACATACATCTTTTGCTTCTGAATTATTTTTGTAGGGAATTTTCACATTCAGCTTAGTAAGGAACACCCAAATGCAATGAGATAAATGATGTTCTCTCTGGTTGGCAACATGTTGAGATTTTCCATCTCTAATTCTGTTATCCTACGGTTATCATCTCCTCTGAATTATGCATATGTACTGTCAATTAAATTAAAAACCTTTCAATAAATTATGCTTGGGATTGTGGAAACAGTGAATCTATTCTGAGTTAATGTGATATTCTCTCTTCATTATTTCTTACTGGTTTAAGAAAAAAAAGTGGCCTCTCAACCTTTTGCCAAATGTGCATATGCCATATGATTATGAGGGACCACTGGCTGGAAATGAGGAATCCTCTCTACTTATCAAAATTTCACAAATAAGCAACAAGAACACCAGTCTAGATACCTCAGGATTGGTAACTGGTTACTAATATACATGAATCAATTGTTTTTAAAAGTGATATGGAAAAAACCACCACTAAGGCATGTATACCTGCCTTGACATTCTACTGGCAAAATAACTACCCATAACCTCTGTACTTGGATATCCAGGATTAGGACCACCTACTTTGTGGCCTGCAAAAGAAAAGAGAAAACTATAGTTAGGAGGGTGTGGGTTATATCATTTTTGTCTTTTTAGTTTGAGAAACGTTTCAAACTTACAGAAAAAGTTGCAAGAACTTTATTTTCTTAACCATTTTGCCGTAAATTGCCAACATAACGCTTCCTCACCTTTAAGTACTTGGGTCAGTATTTTAAAAAAAAAAAAAAAAAAAAAAAAAAAGAGGGTTGTTTTCCAATTACCACAATATAACCATCAAAATCAAAAAATTAATACTGATAAATTTCAACTGCATCAACCACAGACCCAGTTAGCATTTGCCAATTGTCCCAAAAATGCCTATCATGGCCAAATAACCCAGTTAAGGATCATGTATTGCATTTTGCTGTGATTCTTTTTAGCCTCCTGCAATCTGGAACAGTTTCCTGGTCTCTTGATTTTCATGACTTTGGTACTTTTGAAGATAAGAGGTTAATTATTTTGAAGAGTGTCCCTCAGTTTGAGTTTGTCTGATACATTCTTATAATTTGAGTCAGGTTCTGCATCTTTGGCGGAAGTGTCACAGATGTGATGCAGTGTTCTGCTCATTTAGTCCTATCAGGTGACCAATGATTTTTTTTTCATTACTGATGATGATAACCTTGATTACTTGTTTAAAGTGGTAACTGCAAGATTTTTCTACTGTAAATTCTTTCACTTGGCCTTTTTAGTATGCTCTTTGGTTGGAGTTATTTTGAAAGAGTGTTAAGTACTCTGTTTCCTCTCTCGATTTTACTTACCAATTTTAGCATATATTGATGCTTTTTAGTGAAATTACTTTTAGCTATGATAATTGTCAAATGGTGAATTTCTAAACCTGTTTTTTTATGTTAGTTGACATTTTTCTGTAAGATACAGTTTTTTCTTTATTCGTTTATCATAGTGTGAACTAAAGAGGTTTTTATTTTCTTCAATGAGTTATAATTTCTTTATTATCACCATTTATTTCGTTGCTCAGATATCCTTTTTGGTCAGTTTGAACCCCTTATGCTGGCTTCTGAGTTAATTTTGTTTTGTTTTATTTCAGTTTTATTCTTCTTCTTCTTCTTCTTTTTTTTTTTTTTTTAAATATACATCCCCATCATTCCTTGAGCACTTCCTTACTTTCTGGCACAGTAAGATGTTGTTGTTCTTTTCCTGCTCCAGTCTTAGAGTCAGCCACTTGTGCAAAGTGTTCCAATTCTTTTAATGGAGAATGCTATTTAGGAACTAGAGCTGTCATGTTGGTATGGTCATTTCCATGGAGGTGTTGCTCTTCTCAGGCCATATCAGTCAGCTGATAAAGCTATGAAATGTGTGCATGTGCACGCACACCACACACACACACACAAAACACTCACACAAACACACACTCACACTCACATACCCTTTTTTTGTCCATGTTGATGTCTCTATCCTGATATATTGAAAACTGTTATTTCACATGAGTACCTCCTACTCTGGTAGCTTTCTCTACATTGTACAAATCACAGATTTTCACTAATGCCTCCTTTTCACACCAGTACATCAAATTTATCTTCCATTCCAACACCACAAGGTCCATTTTAGTCTTCTTATAATCTATTTGCTATTAGATTAATGCCCTCTTTGTGCATACTATCTCACATTTTCGTTGCTACAATTCTCTCTGCACAGCTACTTCTTTACCCTACTTGGGCTCAAATAACCCACCAGAATGTCCTTTTATCACTTCCCTCCCTTCCCTCAGAAACTTGCTTATTCTTCCCATGCTTTAAGACCCCACACTGGGCTGTTGCCTATGCTCTCCTCACATACCAGGGTTCTGATAACACATGTAGAGTCTCTGATGCACTTCCTTTCAGATGCCCTTCACTCCATTTAGGCTTCAACACTCAGAAGTATGCTGCAATCTCATTCCCCCATAGACTCTTAATTTGTTCAAGCCGTATAATTTTGTTTAGGCTAAGTAATGGAATGAAGGAAGGAAGAGTGGGAGGGAGGAAAGAAGGGAGGTAAAGAAATATAGAAAAGAAGAGAGAAAGCAAAGAGTAAGCTACACCATTATTTAGAAGATCAGAGAATACCAGTTTTTTTCTTACAGGTATCAGAGAGGACACTTTCCCGATTACAGTTGGGGGTGCTCATTATTTCAGTTCTTCAACAGCAAAATTTAACTGATTGTTGCTGAAAGCCATAATCGTGCCAAAAAGTGGTGGTTTTATAATAATGTACAAAGTATATGGAGCAAAAGGCTTTACATCTGCTCCAATATCTTCTTGGCCATTTTCATCTTTATAAATACAGGATTCTTAGAAGATAAGTAGGTAAGTACAAAGAAGAGTGTGAAGATTTCTGAGAATGTGTATTGTTGGGGTTTGGCTATCTGGCTGTTTTGTTTTGTTTTTTTGTTTGTTTCCAGAAAAAAAAATACCAGAGAGGCAGAAGGAGGATTCAGTGGTGCATGATTATCATCATTTTGGTTTTGGTTATAGACTGGTTATTATAATTTGATTGCCTACAGCAGTGACTGCCTTTTGGTACAAGGTAAAGAGTAATTCTTGAAATCAAAGCCTAAACTGAGTGCATTGGCAATGATGATAAATCACACCCATCAACTGCCTCTGAAGATCCTGGACTGAAAGAGACTCTTGCATATTTTCAGTTTTAAATTTGCATATACTTGGATCAAAATCCTCATATTTTAGGCAAATATGGTCAATGTTCTTACACAGTCAATATTTATGATGCTAAGCTTGTGTCAAAATGACTCTAAATAATTATATTTGGCAAAATATTATATGTAACAAGCTAAAAATTAAGTGCAAATATAATTACTGTGTTGAGGAAGGGAGAGCATCCAAGAGTTGGTGGTGTGTTTTTCAGAAAATACACATATACAGACATACACACCACAATGACAGCAGCTGACAACTTAAAATTTGGACAGCATTTTTTAAAGGAAATCTGTATTTTCCTAGGATCACTTTTGTGTCTGCATCTACGCAGAGGGTTATTTCTACAGATGGGTCATTTGCAGTGGTGTTCCTCAGTATTTGGGTAATTCTAGACCTGAAATAGTCATAGTAAGTAATCCATCTCCTGTTAAAATGAAAATGCCCTCCTGTAACATATTAAAGAAATGGTCATAAGGCTGATAGGGATAAAAGTATTCATGTAGAATTTCAAAAATCTACTCTTCTTACACCATGTATATACACAACTCAACTTCTGCTAAAAAGGGGACCTGTCACAGGGTCTGGTCTACGCAGTCTGGAAATAATGGGTAATGATGAAGAAAGGTAGAGGAGACAGAAAAACTAAGTCAATATACATGTTAAAAAGCTTAGAGAGAGGGACAATTATTTCTATTTATGTTTCACTTCAATCAATGCTCATTGCAAAAACTTTTATAGCAACACGTCCTTTCTCATTGACAAAATCTTCACTTTCCTTAACCAAAATAATTTTGGTTGAATAACATCTTCAGAAGGATTTGACATATTTTTTGAGATTGTGAACTTTCGAATTCCTTACTTTTAACTTCAAACATGGACAGTAATATTAATACATGATACCTACTAATGTAAAAAAGAAGTTTAAGGCCAGTTTGATTTTTGGGTTTAGATCGTCTATAAATGTACTATGTTTGCTGGCTAGTTCAACATAAAATTTTTAGTTTATTCTAGGGATTCTATAATGTTTCTAGGTTCTATGTTGTTTGTTAAATTTTTATTTTAGCTTATTACATATTCAGTTTTTCCTTAAGATTTTTCTAGTGTTAATACTATTAAACATATTTTATTCTAAAATATTTTTATTCATTTAAAAAGATACAAAATGATACATTTTTATTGGTTGTTTCACTTTTTTCTCTTGCATCCAAATCATTTTGTTGTTTGATATCTGTCAGTCTTCCTGTTACCTCCATAGGTATTTTAATACCTGTCTAATATCAGTGTAGCTCCACTTTCAAGAATTGTTCCATTTACTTTACATTATAAGTGAATTTCTTAATTGTCTTCTTCACATTCCTGGTTTGGCTTTCTTGTTGAACTGATATTGGCTATTTTGTTGAAACTTTTCTTTATTGCATGTCACAGAATTCACCTAGTTAATTCCTCTATCTTCCTGTTCTCAGGAACTCATCATCTTTCAGTTCTATTCTACATTTGCGCTTTCTCTGCTAGGTGCATAATTTTTATGCTAACAGAATATTTGCATAATTTCTGCATTGTTTCTGACAATAATTTATAGCCAATCCTTGTATTTGCCAAAAAAATATTTGAGATGGATTTTTTCTTCTTTACAATTCTCCCTGTTTGCTAAAATATACTTAGAATCCTTTACTTAGTGACTGCTGAAATGCTGTGAGTTTATTCAGGGCTAATGATGCACAGTGGAGCAAATATCCCTTACTTTTGAATAAATACCCTTTGGATTTTGTACTATCTCTTTGTGTGTGGTGAGCCCAGAAATTTTCATAAAATGTAAAGTTTAAGAAAAACATTGTAAATGGAAAGGTTTTAATTAAGTTTGTTGCCGTTATTTTCTTCCCTGTAGCCTCATATCTATGGTGCCTTTTCCCTAGAAGATCCATTCTCTCCTCAGTCATTCCACAATTTGTTATTAGTACCTGCTTTGTTCAAGGTGCTGTTTTAGGCCCTTGGGATACATCATTGTAGAAAAACAAAATCATCCTCTCATAAAACTTAGAGTCTAGTTAGAGGAGAAAGGCAATGAATAAATTGTATGTGTGTACATGTATGTGTGTATGTATACAGATAAGAAGGTAATAAATGTGGAAGAAAATAGAATGAGGTAAGAAAATTGGGAAGTATGTGAAGGAAATATATTGTAATTCAAAATCAGATGAAGTCTGAACAAATATTTGAGAGAAGTGAAAAAGCTAATAGTGGAGATAATTAGGAGAAGATCTTCCTAGGCACAAGTATCAACCAGTGCAAAGGCTTTAAAATGAGTATGAGCCTGGTGAGAGGTGGGGTATGTTTGGTGAACAAGAGAAACACTAGTATGGCAGGAATAGCACGGTGGCAGGACAGGTCAGGGAAGTGGAGAAGATGAGACCAGAAATGCAGCAGTGAACTAGATTTTGCAGGAACTTGCAAGGCATTGTAAAAACTTTTCTTTTACTCAAAATAAATTTTAAAAAAACCAACATGTTACAATTTTGACCAGAAGAGTGACATAATCACTTTGGAGATTAATATGAAGAATAAGTATAGTGAGGCAAGGATAGAAAAGTAGGAAGGCAAAGAGGCTAATTTAATAATCCAGGTGAGAGAGAGACTAGGATGAGAGTGGTAGAGTTAATATAGAGAGAAGAGGTCAAATTCTGGTTACAATTTGAAGAAAGAACCAATAAAATTGCTGACAGTATATGAGCCGTGCTGAAAACAGCCTACAGAATGGAAGAAAATATTTACAATCTATGCATCCAACAAAGGTCTAATATTCAAAGGAACTCGAACAGATTTACAAGCGAAAAAACAACCCCATTAAAAAGTGGGGTTTATTTGAAAACACATGCTTTTCAAATAAAGACATATATGTGACCAGCAAGCATATGAAGAAATGTTCAACATCACTAATCATTAGAGAAATGCAAATCAGTACCACCATGAGTTAGCATCTCCCACAGATCAAAAAATGGCTTAAAGTTGTCAAAAAGAGATGGGTAAAGCCTTCAGGCAGCTTTTGGGTGGTCAACTCCATTGGAGTTGTAACTTGCTTATTTTATTTTATGTTTTAAAACCACTTTACTGGGATGTGATTGACAAAGCTGTATATATTTAATTTATACAACTAAATGAGTTTGGATTTAAGTATAAATTCATGAAACCATCACCACAATCAGTACCATAAACATAGCCATCACTTCCAAAAGGTTTCTCCTGCTGTATTTATTTAATGCACTAACTTATTCATCCTGTATAACTAAAACTTTGTACCCTTTGGCTGATACTTCTCCATTTTCCTTTCTCTCCAGCCCCTGGAAACTACCATTTCACTCTCTTATTCTGTGATTTTTACTACTTTAGATTCCTCATGTAAATGGTTTTGTATAGTACTTACCCTTATATGTCTAGCTTATTTTACTTAGGATAATGTCCACTAGGTTCATCTATGTTGTTGAAAGTGGCAGGGCTTCCTTCTTTTTAAAGGTCAAATAATATTCCATTGTAGGTATATTGTACATATTTTTCATTTGCTCATCTGTTGATGGTCATGACTATGGTGAATAATGCTGCAATGAACACAGAGATGCAAATATGTCTTCGAGATTCTTAATTTAATTATTTTGGTTATATAGCCAGAAGGGGGATTGTTGGATCATGTGGTAGTTCTATTTTTAATGCTTTGAGGAAACTCCATACTGTTTTCCATAATGGCTGTGCCAATTTACCTTCCTACCAGCAGTGTGCAAGGGTTTTCTCTTCTCTACATCACCTTTTGTTTTTGGATAGTAGCCATTCTAACAGGTGTGAGGTGATATCTCATTGTAGATTTGATTTGTATTTACCAGATGATCAATTATATTAAGCACCTCCTTTGAAAATTTCCAAAATAATTTGGTTCTAACTACATTGTATTAGTCTGTTTTCACACTGCTGACAAAGACATATCCGATACTAGCCAATTTACAAATGGAAGAAGATTAATGCACTCACAGTTCCTTGTGGCTTGGGAGGCCTCACAATCATGGCAGAAAATAAGAGGCATATCTCACATGTAGGCAGAAAAGAGAAAAGAGCTTTTGCAGGTTAATTCCCCCTTTTAAAACCATCAGATCTGGTAAGACTCATTCACTGTATACCCCCATAATTCAATCACTTCACACTGGGTGACTCCCACGACCAGTGGGAATTGCCGTTGAATTAGAGAAAAGTTGATATGGGAGAAACCTACAAGGATAATCATGTCATTCCTTAGTTCAGTTAGAAATATCCCAAAGATCCAAAAGATAATCAGCATTTTAGGGAGTTATCAAGTAATGTGGTTCTCCAGGTCTTTTCCAGGGGTCTCAGATTAGAATTTTTATTTAGTTATAAATACTCATTTTGGGAAAAAACAAAAACAGACCTCTAGATCGTGTAAACAGAAAACAGTTTGACTTTCTCACCTCCCTGTGTATGTTTGCTTACTTTTCTGACAGATAAGCATCACCCTTTCTATTGCTCTTAGGTAGTAAATAGTCTACATTTCTAGATGCTATAAACATGACATTTGAATAATTTAAAATGATTGCTTCTGGGTAATAACCAATATCTTAAATTTCATAGAAGGTAGATCAAATTTCTCCCTCTCCTAGCTCAAGCATGCTACAAGCCTGAAAGCCTACAGTATGATAACAGAAAACCAATGGCTTCTCTTTCAATTTTCCCCTCTGTTTTCTTCTGCTCCTCTGCACTAAAATCTGACGTTGTTTTCTGACTTTTTCATGTCTGTGCTAGCAGAGAGGAGAGATGAGGCATGGTGGTGCTTGAATGTCACTGTCTTGCGGCATCAGTCCTCTCTGTGCTTTGCAGATGCAGTTAGGGAGCCTCTCATTGACAGCAGATCCTTTATCTCGTAGAGGACTTTTGTAGGCTTTTGAGAGACCCCTTATCACTTTGCATTTTGTTTTACTTTTAGTTCCCTTAATTCCAAAATATCTCCTTTACTTACAGCTTTGCTTATCTTTCGGCTGTTTATAATTCTTTCCAGACATATGTACTGTGCGAAGAGTTTCATGGCTCCTGCAGATACCTGTCTTGGGAAAAAAATCTCTTTACAATCCCTCCACCCTCCAAACCAATGCTTTCTCCCTTCATGATGAACTCTTGTCCTCAACAAGCTCTGATAGGAACATCTGGCAGGATGTTTCTAGTATTGCCATTTCCTTGTCCTCTATTGTCAGAAAGCTAGCCAGTCATAATTTTCCATTTGATTCCTGCTGTGATCTTTGTATCCACATACTGCTGGGGTCATGATTCATATTTTATGATCACTTTGAATACTCTCTTCTCTACCATGTGAAGACAGAAGTGTGATAGGGAGGAACAAAAATGTACCACAGAAACTTACCATGTTTTTTACAAACAAATTACTTCCCTGTTTGTATTAGTGCCATTCAGTCTCTTTTCATACCTTTGAAGTGGTTATTGGACCAAGGATTGCCAAATATTTTAGATTTATGTATAGTTTTACAAAGATGATCTGGCATCTCACTTTGAAATATGAAAGTAATTCCCAACTTTAAACAGAAGGTATTATGTTTTTAACATCTTATTATTTGTGTAATTAAGGCTTGATATCTACAGAAGTAGGAATAGCAAAGGTTATAAGCTTTTAAGCTCTTCTAATGAAGAAAATGGTGATAGTCATTAAAATAGAGATCCCAGAAGTAATGTTTATTTTTAAATTGTGATATTAAAGACAGAGTAAGAGTATTTTTAGCTTTTGAAGATTTGTCACCGGCAGAAAGTTGGTTTGTCTTACAATTTAAGGCAAAGATTGTATGGAAAGATACATAGAAGCATATATTCTTTATCTTATAAATTGGGTTACAATTCATAAATCAGTAAATAGGCTCTGTTCTGTCCAGGACATTCTGGTTTCTGGTTTCTTAAACCTTGTTCAAACTCTGTCTTTCATGATTGTTTTTAAAATTAATTGCTGTTTAGTTCATATGACTTTGGTTGTTTAATAATTGAATCACATTCAGTATACATAATAATGTTCTAATTTCTATTTACCTTAATAAGAGTCACTAAAAAGACTTATTTATCTTAAAATTGTCTCAGGAAAGACAATGTTTTATTATTGTCAGGCAGTTACATCATACTTAAAATTCCTCAGCTGGTTTAATTGTGTTCTCAGTCTATATCTTCTGTCTATCATCTATCTGTCTATTTATCTATCAATCATCTATCTATCTATATCTATCACCTATCCTATTCATATAATTTTTTCCTACCAATTACTAAATCCTATGGACTATTCTGTGTATCTCTTTGTTGGCTATGAATGCTCTTATAAGGTGATTTAGGTTTTTGAGGCAACAAATAGATACACAGAATAGTTTTTTCGTTGGTTTTCATTTCTGGTCCCACTCAAGGTATAAAAATGTGGAATGATTCATGTGAGAAAGACAGTGGATTGAATTAGAGAGTTGAATAACTAAAATCTTGGGTCTTAATATATATATATATATATATATATATATTCATTTTTCTTACCATTCTCTTCTACCTTGGTCTTTCACCAAATTCTTCATATATATATATATATATATATATATATGTATGTATATATTCTGTTTTCAACTTGATTTTCAATTTCTTAAAGACAGAAACCTTAAAAATATTCTTTGTATTCCAAACAAAAATGTAATGTGTATTGTAAATATTACATAAACATCTGTAAAGTAGTGACTAAGTTTATTTCTACTTAGAAATTTCATCATGGGTTAGTGATGATTCCATAGAACTCCAGGACTACCTGCTGGCAGCTTCATGGATTCTTAACTATAGACATAACAAAGTAACAGGACTTCTAAGGCAGTAAGGTACAAAAATAAAATCAACTCCATGTCATTAACATATGTTTCCCTAATTTATACCCACTTGTATATGTACTACTCATAGTTTCTAAGTGCATTGTAACAAAGATTTTAAGGTCACCATTTGGTTGACATCTTTTTTTTTTCTTGTTTAATATTTATAAGAATTAATGAGACTCCCTGAGAAAAAATCCAATTAATTTTTTATTACTTTGAAAAAGAACAAGTACTTTTTAAAAAGTTTGATTAGACAATATTTACTCTGGTGGTTTTAAATGAAAAACCTTAGGTACTCTACAAAGTTAGTTTTTTTTTTTTTTGGAAAAATTGGGAACCCAATCAAGACAAATTAGGAACCTAATTGTACAACAATCTGTTGCCCTATTTCATGCCTGTTGAGAAAATATGATTGATGAGAAAAAGTATTTATTAGTATGTTTAAATAACTTTTTAATCATTGGATCATGTGTTAGGAAATGGTCCCCAGATTTAAATAATTCTTCATTATTTCTTATGTGTAAGAATAATTCAGTAACATTGAGGAGTTCCAGCAGGAAAGCACTATGCTATTTGTCTTTTTCAATCCATGCGCTAAAGTTAAGTAATGATAAATCAGTATGATTTCAGAAGACAGGCTTATAATTAAATGATAACCACAAGTCACCCTTTCTGTTTCTTCAGAATTCTTTGTGAAAATCTCTTTAATCTCTTTAATTTGGCTTTAAAGCTTACATGTATGAATACATTCATTGTAACTCTAAATTGCTTCAAAATTTTTCACCTCCATTTTTTCCCGTACAGCCTTTAGCATTTCTAGAGTCTTTTATTAGGCATTTTATTTATTATTGCTCAGCTACATTCATCTTTACAAATTCTAAATGTTTAAACATAGGAAAGAGCAACATTTTATTGTAAAGTAATCCTTGAGGTATTTCACAGAAAAACAAACTTTAAAATGAAAGTGAACTGGAGCTTTACAGGATTTGTAGAACATTTGCTACTGTGTTGTGGACGTGTCTTTTAGACCTCAAATTCAGGAGAGGTTTAGATGTCTTTGAATATATATCGCTTACTTGTCTGAATTACCCTGAAAACATCTGTGATCAGTTAGCTCTGAAATTAATAATAAAAGAAGTTCAACAGTATTCCCATTTATTAAAATAACCAAAAGTTGAAGAATTATAAAAGACAAAATGTATGATTTCTGAGCATGTACTAAGTGCTAGGTGTTATTCAATATTAAGCAGTCTTTATAACGGCCACATTTTTTTGTCTTTTAGAGATGCTGAAACTCAAAGGATTCTGCATCTTTCCTAGAGACATGTAGTCAGGGGTGGGATTTCAATCTAGGTTTTCCTGTTTTATAGTCAGATTCCCTTGACCACCTTCTCACTCCAGTATATTATTTGTGTTCCTATGAGATTATTCTCACTAATACATTTTAAAGTTTTGCATACAATATAAAAAGAAGGAAAGGCTATTTATGATCATAATGCAATAAGGTTTTATTTGTTATTCTTGCAATGAAGGTCATTCATGGTAAATTTTTGAAATATTTGTTTTTGTTTATAGAGAATGAAGGGGATCTGGAAAGTTAAATAACTTTAGGCTAAAAATAAAATTAAGATTTATGATTCTTAAGAGACAAGGGTAAGAGGAACAGTAGCATAAAGTTCTCATACATTCTGAAGTCACAACTACATGGGAGTAGTTAAGCAGATTATTAGAGTTTATAAGCTACACAAAAAGGAATTAACTGAAAGATAAAACCTATTTTCATCAGTTTACTTCAAATGTAAACATGTAAGAATACAGTATTTTACCAGCTGAAATAAAGAAAAGCTATTTCTACCAATCAAGTCTGCCAAGATTCATAGGAATTGACTTACAGTCAATTATATGGCAATTTGTTTATTCAATAATAAAACATTTCTGAAACTCAAAAATTACTTATTTAATCAATGAGAAATTATATACCTTAATTTACTAACCTACTGTTATAAAAATATATTACAGGAAAGGGTGAAATGCAGAGAGAACACATGCTTATTTCCAGTTTAGCCAACATTCTACTCTGAGTTGCAGCTAGGAGCTGTCAGCTGTGATACTGCAATAGTAAGGGATAAACTTCAAATTAAACTTCAAATTAGTGGCTGGGCATGGTGGCTCATACCTATAATTCCAATACTTTGTGGGGCCAAGACAGGTGGAGTGCTTGTGCCCAGGAATTTGAAACCAGCTTGGCCAACATAACAGTACCAAGGCCCTATTTAAAATAGAAAAGAAAAAGAACTCAAATTACCAATTCAAAAGTTGGATAAATAAGTAAAATTTACAACACTTGCTCAGAGGATGTGGAGAAATAGGAACACTTTTACACTGTTGGTGGGAGTGTAAATTAGTTCTACCATTGTGGAAGACAGTGTGGCAATTCCTCAAGGACTTAGAAATAGAAATTCCATTTGACACAGCAATCCCATTACTGAGTATATAACCAAAGGACTATAAATCGTTCTTTTACAAAGACATATGTACACACATGTTCATCGCGGCACTGTTTAAAATAGCAAAACCTGGAACCAACCCAAATGCCCATCAATGATAGACTGGACAAAGAAAATGTGGCACATATACACCACGGAATACTATGCAGCCATAAAAAACGATGAGTTTGTGCCCTTTGTAGGGACGTGGATGAAACTGGAAACCATCATTCTCAGCAAACTGACTCAAGAACAGAAAATCAAACACTGCATGTTCTTACTCATAGGCGGGTGTTGAACAGTGAGAACACTTAGACACAAATGGCGGAGCATCACACACTGGCGTCCATGGTGGGGGCTACGGGAAGGATAGTGGAAAGGAGGGTGGGGAGGGATAACATGGGGGAAATGTCAGGTATAGATGATGACAGGTTGGTGGCAACAAACCACCTTGCCATGAATGTACCTATGCAACAATCTTGCATGATCTGCACATGTATCCCTTAACCACTGTAGAAGCCTCTGCTTCTTGCCTAATGGAACTCTATTAAAATGTTTCCTCTATATACCAAATCACCACATTATGAGAAGCCAAAGCCACTGGAGGTCATGTATTGAGTTTCTTTCTATGCCATCTTGTAATCCATCACAGTCAAGCCTTCAGATGACTACAGCCCCAGGTGAAATCGACTACGGCCATACAAGAAACCCAAGTGTCAGTCATCAAGCTGAACTCAGTCAACACATAGACCCATGAGAGATAATAATTCTTTAAGTCATTAAGTTTTGGAGGGTTTTTTTTTTTTGTAGAAATACCTAACTGAAATTATCTATCATTCTAAAGCTAAGGTAGAGTAGTCACTCCATTTTTTGCTTTAAAAAAATCTACGTAATTTTTTAAAGTGCGTAATAAATTTTATTCTATGCCATTGTGTTAGTCTGGGTTCTCAAGTGCAGAACTATGTGGTAATGCTTAATTGAGAAGTACAAACCCAGGGAACCAATAGTGAAAGAAAAAGGAAATGAGGAAGAAGAAGAGAAAAGCAAATATTCCCAATATGGTAACAGTTTTATAAACACACCTGTTCTTTAAATCATGACCTACCCAAAGGTCTCTGGGTAGGTCATATGGACTGTGGTACCTCAAAATAATCCCCTATGGAGACAAATCAAAGGAATTAATCCTGTAGATCCTTCTAATGTGTTGTCTCTCATTGATCAAAATGTACCCAAAGGACATTTATTTCCTCACCCTTCCAGATGATGTTGCCTCAGCCTACTGGACAGCTTCTGAAGAATCCTGAATCATAACCATCAACATGGAATACCATTTGAGTCTGAGATTTGTGGAAATAGCCAAAAGACTTTATTGGTGGCATTAATCCAATCCATAGTTGCTGGAGCTTTTGCTTAACTCGAGCAATCATCCTCTATCAGAGTCTTGCCCTCACTGTGGGAAACCCTGAATTATCCATGAATCTTAAGAGGTGAAGTCAAATGTATTAGTCCATTTTCATGCTGCTGATAAAGAGATAACTGAGACTGGGAAATTTACAAAAGAAAGAAGTTTAATGGACTCACAGTTTTCCTCACAATTACAGCAGAAGTTGAAAGCCATATCTCTCATGGTGGCAGACAAGAGAAGAATGTTTGTGCAGGAAAATTCCCATTTGTAAGACCATCAGATCTCCTGAGACTTACTACCACAAGGATAGCATGAGAAAGATCCACACCCATGATTCAATTATATCCCACTAGGTCCCTCCCACATCATGTGGGAATTTGGACAGCTACAATTGAAGATGAGATTTGAGTGGAAATGAAGCCAAACCATATTATCAAAGTAATGGCATTTGGAGCACTCCATTCATCAAATGCCTGGAGTTCAGGAACCAAATACCATCAAATGAATCTTGAGAGTTACATGTGTTGGGTGTGATACAATTCACCCCATGTGCCACTTAGATTCTCTTTTATATTCCTATGATACCCAGATCTAGAGTTATGAAATAGGAATAGATGACACTCACTATTTTTAAAAAAAAATTTATGTTCAGGGGTACATGTGCAGGATTGTTATATAGGTAAACTTGCATTATGGGGAGTTGTACAGATTATTTCATCAACCCAATATTAAACCTAGTACCCATTAGTTATTTTTTTCTGATCTCCTTTCTTCTACCCTTCACCCATCAATAGGCCCTAGTGCCTATTGTTCCCCTCTATGTGTCCAAGTGTTTTCATTAGTTCCCACCTATAAGTGAGAACATGTGGTATTTGGTTTTCTATTCTTATCTTAGTTTGCTAGGGATAATGGCCTCCAGCTCCATTATGTTTTTTTTTAATGGCTCTATAGTATTTCATAATGTATATGTATTGTCCTTGAGTGAGTTAGAGAAAGCACCACACTCTGAGATTAGATCAGGAGTCTTTTATTTGCCAGTGACCGAGAGACAGCTAACGCTCAAAATTATCTTGGCCCTGAAGAAGGGGCTTTTGTTTTCTTTTATACCTTGCTTAAAGAAGGGCAGGGGGAGCCTAGCTAAAGCAATTTTTATAGAAGCAGAACAAGCAAAAAGTTAAACTATTGCAGAAAGATAAACAGCTGCAGGTGTGGGGCCTTCCAGTTATCAGCAGGCACATTCCTAGTGGTGGCTGGTGCTATCAGCAGATGCATCTGGCTGGTGCAGGTTAACCTGGTATCTTACCAGTAAGGACTTTTTTGGGTCTACTTGGAGTCAGCTTAACCCAGCTACATGCTTAGGGGAAGGGAAATGGCGGGGTGGGGGACAGCAAGTGAAGAAGCTAACATTGAGTCTGTACAGCTCAAAAAGCTAATATGGAGTCTGTACAGGTATCAGCTAAGGGAGAGAGTCGAGTTAGTCTAACATAGGGTAGATTACCACGTTTGTACCACATTTTCTTTATCCAGCCTACCATTGATGGGCATTTAGGTTGATTCCATGTCTATTCACCATTATGAATAGTGCTGCAATGAACATATAGGTATATGTCTTTATGATAGAACAATTTATACTCCTTCGTGTATATACTCTGTAATGAGATGGCTGGGTGTAAGGGTAGTTTTGTTTTTAGGTCTTTGAGGAATTGCAGCACTGTTTTCCACAAAGGATGAACTAATATATACTCCTACCAACAGTATGTAATTGTTCCTTTTTCTCTTAAACCTTGCCAGCATCTGTTATTTTTTGACTTTTTAATTGTAGCCATTCTAACTGGTGTGAGGTGGATCTCATTGTTGTTTTGATTTGCATTTTTCTAATGATTGGTGGTTTGAGCTTTTTTTTCATATGCTTATTGGCCACATGTATGTCTTATTTTGAAAAATGTTCATGTCATTTGCACACTTTTTAATAGAGTTGTTTGCTTATTTCTTATAAATTTGTTGCAAGCTTAATCATTCAGGGTTAAAGCTGTTTGCAATATTATTGAAAAGATTAATCCTTATTAGAATACAAAGCTAAAACTACACCTTTGGCCATAATTATTATTTAACATTTTCCATTTCCATTACTCATTTTAGAATTTTCTTTCTTCTTCTTTTTTTCTTTACTTTTAGATGGCACATTACCTTTTTTTTATATATTACTAGATGATCTGCAGAATATTTGGAGTGTTTATCAATTCTTGTAGGAAAATTTCACTGAATCATTTAAGGTTGAAAGGGTTTAATTTTATTGACTTGTCACCAGGTTGCTGGATGACCCTGATGAAAAATGGGGTCCTATAAGAAAGTCAAAATAGTTCTTGTCTTCTGGCAGGTGGCTAATTCAGTAACATCAATAGCTAAACCAATATAGTGACAGGAAACCTATGCTGTTAGATTATCAATAGCTACTATTTTTGCAAAAGCAAGGGCCCATCATGCAATCACTGTATTCGCTGATGAGAGTA
The DNA here is from genome assembly GCF_009761245.1 of Sapajus apella. Classification (NCBI taxonomy): domain Eukaryota; kingdom Metazoa; phylum Chordata; class Mammalia; order Primates; family Cebidae; genus Sapajus; species Sapajus apella. Next base: position 2,534,483 of record NW_022436995.1, read on the forward strand.
TGTCTGTCTCACATCCTCAGGACAGGTTATTTTTTCCATATATTCTAATACATATTTTCTTTGGTTGGTATTATGTGAGATATAAAAATATACACATTTGTGCCTCTTCACTAGATATCTTATCCCTGATTCTTCAGTGTTAGTGCTTTCAGATGTTTAGCCCAGTAGCCAAGCTGATCCTCATTGCCCAAGAATCAGTGTATATCCATACTTCAGTCCAACTCTTCTTCTACATGTCTATAATCAAATGTACTGCTTGCAGTTCTGCCTTCTAGAAGGATTTTTCCTTCATTATTCTTCTTCTAGACTACCCTTAAGGGTAGCACAACCATAAGGCATAGGGATGAATTGAGAGGCATTAGTGCCACAGGGGTAGTGAACTAGACTTGCCTTCTGGACCTGATTAAGCCCAATTATAAGTAAATTACTTTCACCATAATTCTGTTTTTTTGTTAGTTTGTTTTTGGTTGTTGTTGTTTGGCTATGTACCCTCACTCCTGTGATTTGGTAGTTGTGATAACACCAGCTCATGATAAGCTTCAGGTTATTTAGTGCTCCTTAGTCTCCAATAGTGTCTAATAGTACATCAAGAGTTGATTTCAAAATAAAGAATTTTTCTCCACTATGAAAAAGAACATGTCCTTGCTCCATAACTCTAGGTGTTTATATGCTATGTAAATTTGATTGTCTGAAATGTAAATATTTTGTAATGGAGATTTAATCTATTTCAATTTTTGTTGTATTATCTTTATAAGAAATGTTAAAATTTTTTATTTCCCTGATTTTAAGAAAATTATTTTTTTAAATTGACAATTAAAAATGTTTATATTTATGATGTACAGTGTGGCATTTTGAAATATGAATATTCTGTGTAATAGCTAAATAGACCTAATTAACATATATCTCACCTCATATAGTTACCATTTTTTTGTGAGTTGAGAATACTCAAAATCTACTGTTTCAGTGATTTTCAAGAATAAAATTCATTGTTAACTATAGTTACCATGTTGTACAATAGATCTCTGGAAATTATTCCTCCTATCTAACTGAACTTTTGTATTCTGTGACCAACATCTCTTCACTCCTTTCCTTCCCAAAGCCTGTGGAAACCATGATTCTACTCTTTACTTCTATGAACTTGACCTTTTTAGATTCCAAGTGAAATCATGCAGTATTTGTCTTTCTGGGCCCGGCTTATTTCACTTTATACAATATCCTCCAGGTTCATCCACATCGTTGAAAATGGCAGGAGCCCCCCTTTTTTTTTAACGTTGAATAGTATCCCACTGGCTATATATACCACATTTTCTTTATCCATTCATTACCTGACAGACATTTAGGTAATTCTATATCTTGGTTCTTGGGAATAATGCTGCAGTGAACACATATATATCTTCCACATATTGATTGCATTTTCTTTAGATAACATACTTTGACTGATATAATATGGAAATTTTGTTTTTAATTATTTAAGGAACCTCCATACTATTTTCCATAATGGCTGTAGTAATTTACAAGTAATTTCCATCAGTGTTCTTTGGTGGGACAATGTTTCTTTTCTCTACATCCTGTGAACATTTATTTTTCGACTTTTTAATGATGGCTGTTCTAACAGATATGAGGTGATATTTCACCATGGTTGTAATTTCCCTAATTATTAATGATATTGAGAATATTTTCATATACCTGTTGGCCGCTTGCATGTCTTCTTTTGATTAACATCTATGCAGATGCTTTTCCTGTTTTAAAATTGGGTTTTATTTTTTGTTACTATTGAGTTGTTTGAGATCATTATATGTTTTGGACATTAACCCCTTTTCAGATACATGGTTTGTAAATATTTTCTCCCATTCCATATGTTGTTGTTCTTTTAATTTACTGTGTTTATTTTATTTTGCAGAAAGTTTTTTATTTGTTGTAGTTCGATTTGCCTATTTTCACTTTTATTGACTGTGCTTTTAGAGTCATATTAAAAATATCATTGTCCAGACATTGCCATGGAGCTTTTCCAAATGTTTTTTTTTAATTTATTTTATTGCATTTTAGGTTTTGGGGTACATGTGAAGGACATAAAAGATTGTTGCATAGGTACACATGTGGCAGCGTGATTTGCTGCCTTCCTCCTCATCACCCATATTTGGCATTTCTCCCCATGCTCTCTCTCCCCAACTCCCCACCCCGCACCGTCCCTCCCCTATATCCCTCCAACAGACCCCAGCGTGTAGTGCTCCTCTCCCTGTGTCCATGTGTTCTCATTGTTCAACACCCACCTGTGAGTGAGAACATGTAGTGTTTGATCTTCTGCTCTTGTGTCAGTTTGCTGAGAATGATGGTTTCCAGGTTCATCCATGTCCCTACAAAGGGCACAAACTCTTCGTTTTTGATGGTTGCATAATATTCCATGGTGTATATGTGCCACATTTTCCTTGTCCAGTCTATCATCGATGGGCATCTGGGTTGGTTCCAGGTCTTTGCTATTGTAAACAGTGCTGCAATGAACATTTGTGTGCACGTGTCCTTGTAGTAGAACGATTTGTAATCCTTTGGATATATACCCAGTAATGAGATTGCTGGATCAAATGGAATTTCTATTTCTAGGTCCTTGAGGAATCGCCACACTGTCTTCCACAATGGTTGAACTAATTGACACTCCCACCAACAGTGTAAAAGTGTTCCTATTTCTCCACATCCTCTCCAGCATCTGTTGTCTCTAGATTTTTTAATGATCGCCATTCTAACTGGCGTGAGATGGCATCTCAATGTAGTTTTGATTTGCATTCCTCTAATGACCAGTGATAATGAGCATTTTCATGTTTCTTGGTACCACGTTTTCTTTAGTTGATGGACACTTAATTGTGTGTCTTAGCTATTGTGAATAATATACTGCAGTAAACATGGGGATGCAGGCATCACTTTGATATACTGATTTTCTTTACTTTGGATACTCAGTAATGGGATTACTGGATCATGTAATAGATTTATTTCTAGATTTGTGACAAATTTCCGTGCGTTTTTTCATTTTTATCTTTTTGATAATAGCCATTTTAATTGGAATGAGATGATATCTGATTGTGGTTTTGATTTGCGTTTCCCTGATTAGTGATGTTGAGCATCTGTTTTTCATATATCTATTGATTTGTATGTCTTTTTTTTTTTTAGAAGTATCTATTCAGGTTCTTGCCCATTTAATCGGATTATTATTATTATTATTGCTGATGAGTTGTTTGAACTACTTGTGTATTTTGGGTATTAGTCCCTTGTTAGATAAATCATCTGTAATTTTTTTCCCTGTTTCTGCAGTCTCTTCACTACCTGATTTTTTTGTTATGCAGAAGCTTCTTAATTTAATATGGCCCCATTTGTGTATTTTTGTTTTTGTGGCATGTGCTTTTGAAATGTTAGCCATATTTTTTTTTGTCTAGATCAATATTCTGAAACATTTCTTCTATATTTCTAGTTTATAATTTGAAGTCTCACTTCTAAGGTTTAAATCCATTTTGAATTGGTTTTTACATATGGTAAGAGATAAGGATCTAATTTTAGTCTTATGTGTATGAGAATACAGCTTTCCCAGCACCATTTATTGAAGAGATTGTCCTTTCATCAATGTAAACGTTTGGCACCTTTGTTAAAAATTAGTTCGCTGTAAATATGTGGATTTATTTCTGGCTTATCTATTCTGTTCCATTGCTCTGTATGTCTGTTTTTATACTAATACCATGCTGCTTTTCTTATCATACCTTTGTAGTATGTATTTTGAAATCAGATAGTGTGATGCTTCTGGTATTTATTTTGTTTTGTTTTGTTTTTGTTTTTTTCTCAGTATTGCGTTGGCTATTCAGGATCTTTTGTGGCTCTATAGAAATATTAAGATTGCTTTTTCTGTTTCTATGAAGAATATCTTTGGTACTTTGGTAAAGATTGCAATGATCTTTAGGTTGCTTTAGCTAGTATGGTCATTTAAAAATATTAATTCTTCTGATCCATGCACATGGGATGTCTTTTTATTTATTTCTAACCTCTTTAATTTCTTTCATCAGTGTTTTGTAGTTTTACTTATAGACAGTTTTTACCTTCTTAGAAAATTTATTGCTAGGAATTTTATTATTTTCTTGTAGCCATTACAAATAGGATTGCTTTCTTAGGTAGTACATTACTGGTTTATAAAAACACTACTGATTTTGTGTGATGATTCTGTTTCCTGCAACTTTGCTAATTTGTTTATCAGTTCTAAACGTTTTATGTGTGTTTGTGTGTGTATGGATTCCTGAGGTATTTCTATATATAAAATCACATCATCTGCAAAAAGGCATAATTTGACTCCCTCTTTTCCAATTTCAATGCCTTCTATTTCTTTATCTTGCCTGATTTCCCTGCTAAGGACTTGCAGTTTTATATTGAATAAGAGTAGCAAAAATGGGCATCCTTGTCTTGTTCCAGTTCTTAAAGTCTTTCAGCTTTTCCCTTCAGTATGATGTTATTTGTAGGTTTGTAATATATGACCTTTATTATGTTGAAGTATGTTCCTTCTATGCTTAGTTTGTTAGAAGCTTTTAATATGAAGAGATGTTGAATTTTATCAAACATTTCTGCATGTATTAAAATCTTTTGGTTTTTGTCCTTCATTTTTTTGATGTGATGTATCACATTTGTTGATTTTCATATATTGAACTTTCTTTGCCTTCTTGGGATAAATTCTTCTTGATCATGGCGTGTTATCTTTTTCCTGTGTTTATGGAATCAGTTTGCTAATATTTTTTGAGGATACTTGCATCTATGTTTATTTGGTATATTAGCCTGTAGTTTTTTTTTTTTTTTTTTTTTTTTTTTTTGTGTGTGTGTGTGTGTGTGTGTTTTTGTCTGACTTTGGTATTAGGATAATGCTGGTTTCATAGAATGAGGCAGGAATAATTTCCTCCTCTTCAATATTTTGAAATTGTTTGAGAACAATTGATGTTAGCTTTCCTAAGTTTGGTAGCTTCAGCAGTAAAGTCACCTAGTGATGGGCTTTTCATTGTTGGGAGCCTATTTATTACTGATTCTTTCTCATTACTCATTGGTCTTTTGATGTTTTCTATTCCTTCCTGGTTCAATCTTGATAGGTTGTATGTGTCTAGAAATTAACTCATTTCTTCTAAGTTTTCCCATTTTTTAGTGTATCTTTGGTCATAATAGTCTCTAGTAATTCTTTGTGTTATATTTCTGTGGTATCAGTTGTAACATCTCCTTTTTCAGTTCTGATTTTATTTACTTAGGTCTTTCTTTTTGTTGGTGAGCCCATGATTTATTAATTTTATCTCTTCAAACAATCAACTTTCTTTGATTGATCTTCTGTATTGATAATAGTCTCTGTTTTGTTTAGTTTTGCTCTGATCTTTATTCTTTCTTTTTTTTCTAATAATTTGGGTTTTTATTTTTCTTGCTTTCCTAGTTCATTGAGGGGGATTGTTAGGTTGTTTATTTGAAATATTTCTATATTTTTGATGCAAGTATTCATTGCTAAACTTTTCTGTTAGCATTTTTTTTTTTTTTTGCTGCTCACCATAGGTTTTTATATGCTGTTTTCATGGTTTATTTTTTTCAAGAAACTTTTAAATTTCTTTCTTAATTTCCTCATTGACCCAACAGTCATTGAGTAGCAAATTGTTTAACTTCTATGTCTTTGTACAGCTTTCAGATAACCTCTTGTCATTGATTCCTGGTTTTATCCCATTTGTGGTCAGAAAATGCTTGGTATAATTTTAATTTTTAAAAATTTTTTGAGGCTTGTTTTTGTCCTAAAATATATTCTATCCTGGAGAATGTGTTATGTGCTAATTAAAAGAACATATATTCTGTAGCTGTTTATTGAAATGTCCTGTATGTGTGTGGTTTATTTGGTCTATAGGGAAGATTGATTAAGTTTGGTATTTCTTTGTTGATATTCTATCTCAGGGAAGATTGATTAAGTTTGATATTTCTTTGTTGATATTCTATCTCAATGATAAGTCCAATGCAGAAAGCAGAGTGCTGAGATACACAAATATTTTGAGTTTATTCTTGTATATGGTGTGAGAGAAAGATCTAATTTCATTCTACATGTGGATATTCATTTTTTTCAGCACCATTTATTGAATATTTTCCTTTCCCCATTGTGTGGCCTTCACACTTTTGTTGAATATCTATTGGCCATAAATGTGCAGATTTATATGTGGAGTATCAATTATGCTCCATTGGTTATGTGTCTGTTTTCATGCCAGTACCATGTTGTTCTGATTATTATAGCTTTGTAGTATATTTTGAAGTAAGATAGTGTGATATCTCCAGATTTGTTCTTTTTGCCAACATTGCTTTGGCTATTCTGAGATATTTCCCTGATTTTTAACATATTTTTGACCAAATAAAAAATAATTCTGTAAATTGCAATAATACATATGCATGCACTCACATAAATAATTTATGAAGTATTCCTATATTAGTTATAATTTTGCCAACAGGATTTTTAAATGTCAAAAAAAGAGAGAATTGGACAGAAAGTTTAAAATATAGATACATTTTTCTACTATTTTAAGTGTCCTTGCACTGTATTTCACATATCTAAATCTCATTAATTTGCTAAGTGCCAGTCATAATTCTAAGTTAATTATAATAATTTCTGAATATTGGAGGACCACAGGGACCTTTTCTTTTGTCCCATTTGTGTTTCATAAATTTAAGAGCCTTTCTCTTTGGTTCTTAACCCTGTTCACCCAAGCTCAGATGGTTTAGTTGGTGAATTGAGAATTGAGAAGATTGAAAATTTGGCTTCAATTAACAATATTACCATAAATATGCATAAATGCATCAAAAAAACTAATTGTTCCTGTGTGTAAATGTAAAACCATTTCGCAGAACAGATGGTTATTGAGATCGACTCACAAAATTGCATATCTTTTAATTTTTGAATGATATGTTATTCCATCACAGTGTCGAGGGATAAACTATAACTTGAGACTATCCCACATACTTATATTTTTAAAGGGTTAAAATATTAGCAGACTGTTTTAGTATTTATGTTAAAAATTATATCTCTGACTAAATTCTATATTATCTTTATCTTATTATCTACCCTCCCACATGTTGTTGCTTAGCCTTGTGGAAAATAAAAAGAGCAAAATTATTTTCCTATAATGTTTACTTTCTCAGGAAGATTATATTCATATTTTTGCTCATACTTTGTTAATATGATGTAATCCTACTCTTACATTAAATTTAAAAAACATGAGTTTTATTTTTACTCTTCATAAATTTCTTTTTCTTGAAATATCTTGAATTTGTTGATACCTTATATATGATAATTATTTTTTAAGCTTATATTTCAAAATAATTTTACATGTTCAAATAATGTTGCAAGGGAAATATTAATGATACATAAAACCCATGTATATCTTTAACTCATATTCATCACTTTTTAAACATTTGGAGTATTTGATGTATCACTATGTCATTACCGATTAATATTTCTGGGTATATTTTAAATAATATGATGTAGCAACTCTTGATTTTATTTTGTTTTTTTTTTGAGAGTTTCTGTATTTTTATTTATTGGTTTAATTAAGTAATTAAATTTTCTGGACAAGTAATGTGAAATCTGTTTTTCTGTTGTATGCTGTCTCTATGTTTTCATTTACTATTGAGATCTCCAATTTTGGGGGCATATTTTAAGGCCAAGTTTTAAATATAAGCTATGCTCAGATACTTTAGGCAATTAAGGTTTCCACTCTCTGCTTTCTGGGTGTGTGTGTGGTTTGAGGAAGACATTCAAAGAGAAAAAATTCTTAAATTGCTCGAGGCTTTCAATTTTCACTGGGCTTCTGGGGAGTTCTGCAAACATATGTTATATATTGTAAAATTCATCCATGATCCTGGTGCTTTTGCATTCCGAACAGCAGTGTATAAGAATACCTGTTTTCCTGTAGCCTCACTAAGGGAGTATTTTGTTAAATGTTGGCATGCTTGATAGATCAGAAATTATAATATAGTTATTTTCATGTCCCTTATCACATGTTTACATCATTAATATATTTAATTTTATCTATTTTCAAAAGCTTATATTTTGTCCAATTTTTACATGATTCATCTGAGGTAAACTTGCTGAATTATAATTTAAATACAACAAAATTCAACATTTTTGCCATGCAATTTTATTTTTGTGGTGAGTTCTAACAATGTATAGTCATGAAACCACAACTATCAAGAAACAGAATATTTATGCTACTCCAAAAAAGATCATTTGTGACCCTTTGCAGTCAATAACCTCCTGCCATTTAAATCTTTTTAAATGTCTCTCAATAAAGTGTTATGATTTTCAATATGGAGCTATTGAAAATCTGTGTCAGCTTTATTTCTAAATATGTCCTATGCTAATAGTGTAAAGGGTATTATTTGTATATTTCTGATGCTTCATTGATAGTATATAAAAATACAGTTGATTTTCACATTTAAACATTTTATTGAATAATTTTGCTAAATAACTCATGAGTTCTAGTAGCTTTTTAATAGATTCAGTGAAATTTTCTTTGTAAACAATTATGTCATCTGTGAATACAAGTTTTCTTACTTCCTAAGCAAATGGATTATGGATTATTATGCTCATTATCATATTTGCCTTATTTTACAGGCTAGAACAAGGATTGGTAAACATTTCTTTAAAGATCCAGATATTAAATATTTGGGGGTTTGTGGGCCTTTACAGTCCTTGTCACAAACTACTCAGATCTGCTCTTATTATGGGAAAGCTGCCATAAACAAAAGGAAAACAAGTGGGCATGGCTGGATTTGGCCCACGGGCTATAGTTTTTGGATTCTTTCTGTCTTTTTTTCTCTCTATTTCATTTTGTAGGATTTGTATTGCTTTATTTTCAGATTTTCTAATCTTTTCCTTTGTAATATCTTACCTTTCATTAATCCTAATCAGTGTATTTTTATCTCTGACATTTTGTTTTCATCTTTAGATGTTGATTGCTTTTTAAAAATATCACCCATGTCCTTATTTAATATATTCAATCTTTCCTCTAGTTTCTTGAATATAAAGAATACAATCATAAGATCCATTTAGATGTGTTTGTCCATTAATTCTGTCATCTATTTCATTTTTTGGATAAGTTTTAATAGGTTGATCTTTTTGTTTGAACCTCATTTTGGATTGTATTTTCCTACTTTTTTGCATTCCTGGTCATTTTATTAATTAGATGATGGACATTGTGAATTTTATCTTATGTGAGGACTATTTTTCATTTTGATATAAATATTCTTGAACCTTTTTTTTGCTGGCACATAGTTAAATTACTTGAAAAGAGTTTGATCATTTGGACCTTTCTTTTTAGTAGGCAGAACCAGGGCTGTGTTTAGGTTAGGGAGAAATACCTAATGTAGATGACAGATTGATGAGTGCAGCAAATCACCATGGCACGTGTATGCCTGTGTAACAAACCTACACATTCTGTACCTGTATCCCAGAACTTAAAGTATAATAAAGAAATTTAAAGATAAAAGATCTTTCCCCAGTATTAATGCAAGATTTTATCTATATATATAGATATAGATATAGATATAGATAGATAGATAGATAGATAGATATAATTTCTTTTAATTTGTACTTTAGGTTCTGGGGTATATGTGCAGATCATGCAGGATTGTTGCAAAGATATACACATGGCAAGGTGGTTTGCTGCCTTCATCCCCCCCATCAGCCACATCTGGCATTTCTCCTCTCTTTATCCCTCCCCACCCTCCCCTAGCCCCTGCAACTGTCCACAGCGTGTGATGCTCCCCTCCCTATGTCCACATGTTGTAATTTTTCAACACCCGCCTATGAGTGATAACATGTGGTGTTTGTTTATCTGTTCCTGTGTCAGTTTGCTTAGAATGATGGTTTCCACATTTATCCATTTCCCTACAAAGTACACAAACTCATCATTTTTATGGCTGCGTAGTATTCCATGGTGTATATGTGCCACATTTTCTTTATCTAGCCTATCTTTGAAGGACATTTGGGTTGGTTCCATGTCTTTGCTATTGTAAACAGCACCACAATGAACATACGTGTGCATATGTCTTTATAATAGAACAATTTATAATTCTTTGGTTATATACCCACTAATGGGAATGATGGGTCAGATGAAATTTCTATTTATAGGTTCTTGAGGAAGCTTCACACTGTCTTCCACAATGGTTGCACTAATTTGCACTCCCACCAACAGTGTAAAAGTGTTCCTATTTCTCCACATCCTCTCCAGCATCTGTTGTCTCCAGATTTTTTAATGATCGCCATGCTAACTGGTGTGAGATGGTATCTCAGAGTGGTTTTGATTTGCATTTCTCTAATGACCAGTGATGATGAAGCATTCCCTTTGAAATCTGGCACAAGACAAGGATGCCCTCTCTCACCACTCCTATTCAATAGAGTGTTGGAAATCCTAGCCAGAGCAATCAGGCAAGAAAAAGAAATAAAGGATTTTCAATTAGGAAAAGAGGAAGCCAAATTGTCTCTATTTGCAGATGACATGATTGTATATTTAGAAGACCCCATCGTCTCAGCCCAAAATCTCCTGAAACTGATAAGCAACTTCAGCAAAGTCTCAGGATATAAAATCAATGTGCAGAAATCACGAGCATTTCTATACACCAATAACTGACAAACAGAGAGCCAAATCAAAAGTGTACTCCCATTCACAATTGCTAAAAAGAGAATAAAATGTGCCTGGAAATACAACTAACAAAGAACGTAAAGGATCTCTTCAAGGAGAACTATAAACTACTGCTCAATTAAAGAGAGGACACAAACAGAGGGAAAGACATTACATGCTCATGGTTGGGAAGAATCAACATCATGAAAATAGCCACACTGCCCAAAGTAATTTATAGATTCATCACTATCCCCATCAAGCTACCAATGACCTTCTTCATAGAACTGGAAAAAAACACTTCAAACTTCATACGGAACCAAAAGAGAGCCCACATAGCCAACATAGTCCTAAGCAAAAAGAACAAAGCTGGAGGCATCATGATGCCTGACTTCAGACTATACTATATGGCTACAGTAATCAAAGCAGCATGGTGCTGGTACCAAAACAGAGACATAGGCCAGTGGAACAGAACAGAGGCCTCAAAAGCAATGCCACACATCTACAACCATCTGATCTTTGACAGACCTGACAAAAACAAGCAATGGGGTAAGGATTCCCTGTTTAATAAATGGTGTTGGGAAAACTGCCTAGCCATGTGCAGAAAGCAGAAACTGGACCCCTTCCTGTTACACTAAAATTAATTCCAGATGGATTAAAGATCTAAACCTAAGACCTAACACCATAAAAACCCTAGAAGAAAACCTAGGCAAAACCATTCAGAACATAGGCATAGGCAAGGACTTCATGGCTAAAACACTAATAGCAATGGCAACAAAAGCCAAAATAGACAAATGAGATCTAATTAAACTTAAGAACTTCTGCACAGCAGAAGTAACAATCATTAGAGTGAACTGGCAACCAATGGAATGGGAAAAAATTTTTCGATTTACCCATCTGACAAAGGGCTAACATCCAGAATCTACAAAGAACTAAAACAGATTTATAAGAAACAAACCAACCCATTCAAAACTGGGCAAAGGATATGAACAGACACTAATTAAAAGAAGACATCTATGAGGCCAACAAACATATATATATATATATTTATATTTATTTAACTAAGTCTGGTAAGAACAGTAATCTCGGTTAGCCTTGTATGAGCTGTATTCTTTTTTTTTCAAGTGATCCTTCCCACAGTCTCAATTTCCATACATAAATGAACTGATCAGTATTCAAGAGAATATTGACAGGGATCCTCTTTAGATCTGTGATGTTCTCTCCGTGTGCAGTTCTCTCTTCTCTAGTATTCTGTCTTATAAAATTGCTGTTTGAAGCTGTCTTGACTTTCTCCAATGCCAGCTCCATCTCTTCAGCCCAGAGGGACCACTGTATTTCACCTAGTTTTCCCCTCCCTATATGACTCTTCAGAGAGCTTCTCCAGGATGTGACCTGAGACAATTGTCAGGCTTACTTCATTTCATTCCAGTCCCTCTGGGACCACTGTCCTTCATTGTCTGAAGCTCAGTATCTTGAATTCTGTTGTGTCATGCATTTTGTCACAATTGTTCAGGTAAACCTTGTCTGTCTTATGCCATTTTGACTAGAAGCTGGAGTCCCTATGTTTTTTGTTTTTATGTATCATAGACTTTTACGTTTTGTCTGTGATGTATTTTGCAAACATTTTCTCCCAATTTTTATTTATATTTGACTTTGCTTGAGGTGTTGTATCCATGTAAAAATATGTTCTTTTTAATTTATGTATAGTGAAATTTATCAATATACTCATTTTGTATTCTATATTTTGCTTTATATTATCTATTTATAATATTTTGTATTCTATATTTGCTTTGTATTATTATACTATTGCATTACCTATACATTCACATAATAGAGAAATTCTGCATGTTTTCTCTTAGAACTTGGGTCTGTGCAACTTTATAGAATCTGATTTCATGCCCTTGCAAATGGCTATCCAGTTGTTCCAAAGTCATCTATAAAAATATGTTTGTCCTTATTATTTCAGATAATTATACTATCTTCCCCTTCATCCAGTATTTTAAAATTATACTAATTTTAATAGTAATATAAACCTAATGATCTGAAGATAAATTTTTATTTTCTAAAAGGTCAAGTAGAATCACAGAAGGTAGTTATTTTGGGCAAGCGTCCAGAGCCATTGGTTTTCTTAGAATTTTGGTGTTTATTATGTATTCAGCATTTACACATTGATTAATTAGATATGAGGCAAATTCTGCCAATGCATAACTAATTTATTTCCTTTATCTCAGAATATGTAAATAATTCTACATATTACAAAATAGAATGCTTTTCCGTTGGTAGAATGCTCAAATATTAACTTTAAACATATCTTCCGTGTATTTTTTTTGCAGCATTTTATTTGACTGTTGTATCATCTGTAGGAATCTATGGAAAAAAAAATGCATTTGTCTATGTTACAGTACTCCCAGTTCCCGGGTAATTCATACTTCTCCAAGAAGTTCTTTACACTTTTGAACAGTTAACTTCAGCTAGTCATTTTAATATTTTATATTTAACTGCAATCTACCTCATCTTATTATCAATTCATTTAAAAATATTGATTCGTTTTTCATAAAATAACCTTTTGAAGGTGAATGTTAATTGTTGTGTGTCTCTTGAGCTTTCTTTCTTTTCTAGGATGTTAAACCTGGAGAAAATGTCCTAACCCTGCCATGTATCACATTCAAGCATATTTAACCATCTTAACTCCTCTGTTCTATTAGGCAACACTTTGTCTCTTAAATTGTTGCCCAGCATTGTACACAATCCTCTAGGAGTTATCTAAGTTCTAAGAGTGGAACCAAATGCCTTCAGACCTACCAGATCTATCAGGTTCTAACTTATTTCCACCATGATGTGTTTTCTAAATAGTGCCAAATAAATTATAGCCTGATGGGTCCTTTATATCTTAAATGTTATAAATATAATTTTATTTTTGAATCCAATTTTATGTGCTTTTTTAAAGTGCTGTATTTTTAATTTTAATTTTAATGGGCATGTACTCATATAAGTATGTATTAAGATGAACAGACTTTAAAAATGTTCATATCTTTTTTTTCCTTGCACAATATTCTTGTCACCTCCTCCCCAAAAAATGAAATTGCACTCAACAGTATCTTGACAGGTTCTACATAACAAAGGTTCCATGATAAAAGAAAAAAAAACAAAATGCTGGGACAGCTTTCCCTTAAGATGTCATATGGCCAGGCACGGTGGCTCACGCCTGTAATCCCAGCACTTTGGAAGGTCCAGGCAGGTGGATTGCTTGAGCCTAGGGGTTCAAGACCAGCCTAGACAACATGGTGAAACCATGTCTCTACAAAAAATATTTTAAAATTAGCCAGATGTGGTGGCATGTGTTTGTAGTCCCAGCTACTCAGGAGGCTGAAGTGGGAGGATCACCTGAGCTCAGCAAGTCAAGGTTGCAGTGAGCCATGTTCTCGCTACTGCACTCAGGATGGGAAACAGAGTGAGAACCCTGACTCAAAAAAAGAAAAGTCATAACATATATTAATACTTTACAGATTCTGAAAGGTCCAGCAGTAAAATAACTACTAAATTTTACTTGGCCGAGCATTTTAGACTAGGAACTACTCATTAAATTGGGGAAAAATGTATTAGTATTATGTAGCTTATTTGATGCTAACAATGTATAATGTGCTGTGCCATGAATACTGGAGGTGAAATGAATATGGAATTTAATAACAGCTGAATATTAGAATACCCTAAAATAACTATATGCAAATGGTAGTAATTCGTATGCACCAAGACTGAAAGTTCCTTCCGCGATTTGTAGATAGTTGAGTTCAGAAGTAAAGGTGAATTTTATTTACTGATTTGAAGTATAGAGATTCAGAGACCTCAGAAATTAGAAAATTATTTTTAAAAAGGGAGTTTATGAAAATACTATTCTTGAGGGATAAAAGTGATTTGTATATATTTACCTAAAAGTAATTTTGTTGATGCAATAATTACGTAAATGCATCGCTATATATGTGATCCCATAAAATATGCAAGGTGAAGAGCACACGGATGAAATAATAACTGTACTGCATTCAGTGGAATCCAAATAAACATCTCCAGTGTTGGCACATATTTAGCATGAGTCAAAAGAAAAAAAATGTGGCACTTCTCACTTATCCATTTTTTTATGTGTAGTTTTGTGATCTTGACAATATATTTATAAATTACCTGCTCTTTGAATTGACTCCTGTCACAGTGTTGTTATATTTTAGTGTCATAAATTAGATATAAAAATTAAATAAGACTGAATTGCATATTTAATTACATGGTATTAATAGATAATAAGTTTCAATGTTTTTCTTATCTATATGTTTTAGCTTTAATATATAAGCAATTAAATAATTTAACAGATGACTAACAGATAATGCATTTAAATATCTTGCTTAAATATTAAAGACTAAATTAAAGCCTCAACATGACAATATTGTTAAATAACCTAAGATGAAAGATAGATTACTTTTAACATATACTTTCATAAAATACACACACATGTTCACTAGCCCTACTTATACAAAGTATTTATGACATCAGTAAGCAAAGACCTTGACCAAAAAAACCTGTGAAGTGATTAGAACTTACTTTAACTTTGATATTTTTTATCTTCTTAAAATATGCACCTATTCAAATTAATTTTATTTAAAGATATTCCATATTTGATTCTGTATATCTACAAATATGTATATTTTATATATTTATATATTTTTAAAACTACTATATATAAAAAGCTACTTTATACATATATATATACTATGTGTATATATATGTATGTGTATATACTGTGTGTATGTGTATAGACTATGTATATACACACAATATATGTGTAATATGTATAAAGTAGAAATATATACATATTACACACACATACACACACACACACATACACACACACAGGGTCAGTCTTCAGTATCCATGGGGGATTGGTTTCAGGACCTCTTGTGGGTACCAGAATCCACGGATGCTCAAATTCGTTATATAAAATGTTGTGTTTGGTTATAACCTATGCACATTCTTCCGTGTACTTTAAATCATTCCTTAATACAATGTAATGCTGTGTAAATTGTTGTTATACTGTATTGTTTAGGGAATGACCAAAAAAGTCTTACATACTCAATACAGATGCAATTTTTTTCAAACCTTTTGATACACAATTCGTTGAATTCATTGGTGTGGAACCCGTGGATATGGAGGACTGACTATATATAAAAATGAAAGTAAAGTTAAATTATAAAGTGCTGAGAAAAATAATTTAAAAATACATAAATTAGTATTTAATTTTAACGAAGTAAAAGGTTTAGGAAAAAGTAGAAAAAATCCATTTAAAGTAAAAAATAAAATTCTACCACAACAAGAGCATAGAAAATGACAAGGTATCATTGTGATCAGAAGAAAGAATTCACATAGACTAGGCAATTGTTTTGTTTTCCTTTCATTGCCTGAATGAGCATTATGCTAAAGAAATGGCATTTCTAATTTCAGTTTAGATAGGTTTCTATTTTATATTCTAAAGCACAAAGAATATAAAATAAAATCAATGAATAAATTATCCCTGAAAAACAACTTTCTCAACTCAGAGGTGGCCATAACCATTTATAATACCTCATTGAACTAAAATTTAATACATTTTTGTCAAATAGATAGCAGTCTTTAAAATATTATGTGTTCCTTGCTGAGTTTTGTAAAATGATGGGGAGTTTGATAACATTATCTTCCAATTTAATATTTTTTCTAAATAAATTTTCAAATATATAACTTTTTGAAAATCAGTAGAGGTTTTCTTATATATGATGTTTATTTTCCCAGTTTTTGAGAGATTTTGCTAAAACTTATTCTAATACATGCTAAAGTAAATTTTCTAGACTAGATTTAAGGATTGTTTTTACAGCGATGATACAAAGTGAGATAACCTTCTGATGTATGTTTTAAGCTATCAATATTTCTTATGTTTATCACAGCTTGTTTTTGCGCTTGGATTTACTGTAGCAGTTTCTTTGGTGAAATCTGGGCATATTTTTATATAAGGTTATGTAAATATGAGGTTATTCTGAGATTTAACCACTGTTGTGAAGCATCCTATATTCTAGGTGTTTGCAATTCCAAATACAGCCCGCAGACCAGGACTCAGTGTCATCTTGAGACTTGTTGGAAATGGCAAATATTAGGTCCCATATCAGAATACTGCAACAGAATCTCTAATAGTAACAAGATCCCAAATGATTTACACTTACACACACATACAGTTTAGCAAGTACCTAGGACCAACCCTCATTAAACATTACTTTGTGTGACTTCCAAAACCATTTACTAAAAACTGTGGCTTGATTTTTCATGATAATGAACTTTAAGGTTAATTCAAATCTAGATGCCATTACTTCCCTATTTCTCTTCCTTGGTAGGAATGATTATAGAATGTTTTTCTTTTTCTTTTTCTTTTTTTTTCTGAGACAGTCTGGCTCTGTTGCCCAGGCGGAGTGCAGTGGCACGATCTCGGCTCACTGCAACCTCCGCCTCCTGGGTTCAGGTGATTCTCCTGCCTCAGCTTCCTGAGTAGCAGGGATTATAGATTCGGGGCCACCACGCCCAGCTCCTTTTTGTATTTTTAGTAGAGACGAGGTTTCACCATGTTGGTCAGGCTGGTATTGAACTCCTGACCTTGTGATCCACCCACCTCAGCATCCCAAAGTGCTAGGATTACAGGCGTGAGCCACTACACTTGGCCATAGAATGCTTTTCTAAGAATGTCATAGACACAAAATTTATGTTGTCAAATGAATGAATATGCTTTGTTGAGACTACTAGTATATAGGTACCAGTATGTTTTGTGATAGGTATCAGTAAGGAAAGACACAAAACAATTTCACAATAAAGTGTTCAGAACCAGCTGCATTTCTAATAGCCATTTCATTGCAGGTGGCTTCTGAATCATTTGATATTGGAATGGTAGTATATCTCTTGGTTTGTGGCCAACCTCATTACCCAGGGCTATTTTGCCAGAAGAGACAATGCTGAGCAATCTGCTTCTCTGTTTCTTGCTGTCCTCTCGGAATCTCATCAGCTGTTGCTGTATGAGGACTTCATGGCTGTGTATTTCAGAAACTTCTGTCAGCTGTTTTATTGTCATACAGATCCTCAGTGTGACTGTCAATGGACCATGCATATTTGCCATCGTAAGATTTACTCGCTTCCATTTATTTATCAATCCAGTGAGACCAATAATAATCCTGATACTCTCTGAGTTTTTCCACATAACTTCGCCTTCTAGTGATTGAACTGTCTATAGATACCTCAGCCTCAAGAATTCAAACTATTTCCAGAGTAACAAAGTTTTATTTCTCTAGGTCAATAAAGGCTTTTGAGAAAAGATTTTTCAACTAATCTTACATGAAATATGAAAAAGGATTTCTCAACTCTGATACTGTAGTTTTATTTTACCCAAGATAAAAGCCAGTTGTTTTTTAAGTGAAGCATAATTTGATACACATTTAATCTTTGTGTAATGCTAACATTGTGATGACTGATCATAGCCCATCCCTGCAGAAAAGAGATTTATAGGCTCTGGGGACAGCCTTTGGTGTTCAGCGCATCACTTTGGCTGTTACCTGTTCTCTTTTTAGAGTGGAGTTAGGCTCACCTCAAACCTATGTCATTCTCCATTTCACCAACACACTCATGAGTTGAAATATAATTAAATGGAGTGTTGTCCTTTGAGTTATAAAATTATGTCCTATACTGCACCGCTATATTATTGCTTAATTTTTTCCAAGTAAAACAACTTGTGAACTAACAAATTGCCTGAATAAAGAAATAACAAAAACCCACAAAACCAAAAACCATCAATTAAAACCCCCAAACCGAAACAAAGTGAAGTAACTTAGAAGATAACAATGTTTTTTATAAAATTATAATAATTTAGATAGGTGTTCTTTGACTCAAGAATTGACAAACCAAGGAAAAACTATAGGCCCTAAAAGAAAAGTAATAGGTAATCAGATATTGACTTATGAGAGAGGGGACACTAAAAAGTAATAAGAGAGAATACCCTTTTTGCATAATGATGCTGAAACAATTGGCAATCTAAGCATGGAGAAAAATGTAATTGGACTTCAACATGACACCATACAAAAGGTAGATTATTAGATCTGAAAAGCAAAAGTCTAAAATTTAAGATAACATGGAAGAATTTTTACTAAATTTTGGCAGGGAAGAAGTTTTTTTTAAGTAAAAAGCACTGACAAGAAAAGAAAGATGGATAAATATAAAAACCTAAAAGCTTTTTATCAAGAGATTATATACTATTGTGAAAGTGATACAGCAAGTCATGAAATCAGAAAAGGAATTTGCAAAATGCGTTTGGCAAATACTTTGTATCCTGAACACTAAAAAAATGCTCCTACAAATAATTAAGAAAATAAAAGGAAATCCTAGCTAACAGGAGAGTGAATAAAGGTGAAAAATTCAAATGACAAGTTAATGTATGGAATGGTATTTTGCTTTATTAGCAATTATTATGTGCAAATAAAAATATTATGTACAGCAGTATGCCCAATATATTGGAAAAATTAACTAGTTTGACAGTAGTTTGCTTTCTTGAGCATAGGAAATAATGGAATTTCCATGTCCTTGAGGAAGTGGCATAACCACTTAGTAAACGGTTTGGTATCATCTGATGCAATTGAAGATACATGTATTCATGGATCCACTAACTGTTTCTTATTTAATCTTCTCAAGATATGTATGTACATAAAATAACATTATTTGTAAAGGTTCAAACTGGAAATCATCTATACCTTTATCATTCCTTAAATATATAAGTAAATTATTATATAGTGTCATGGAAGTCTTTTTAGACTTAATAATTAAATTATTGTGGCATGGAAGACTATACAGCAATGATTTTTTATTGCTATTTTTTCTGCTGACTAGTATTACCTTGTGTAATAGTATGTAATGTACACAATACTAGTACTAGCATTACTAATACTAGTATTACATTGTGTACATTACTAGCTATATCAGTTATTTCTTTCATTTGCTGATCTAAAGATACCTGGTTTCCAATTCTTGGAGTCTACAAAGTGGCCATTAACTTTGCCATATAGGTTTTTTTGTCTGAATATAAGTTTTATTTTCTCTTGGGTAAATGCCTAGGAGTGTTTGGTCATATAATGTTTGATTAATTGCATAAATAATGACCAAACTATTTTTGAAAGTGGCTGTTCCACTTTATATCTAAGAATATATAAATGTTTCTGTTGGTGTTTTCTTTTTTTAATTTTTTTTAATCAGTTGGTGTTTTCACCACTTGATGCTCTCAGATTATTTTAATTGTTTTTTTTAGCCATTCTATAGAGTGTGTAGTGCTATCTCATATTTTTGAACTGTATCTTTCTAACAACCAATGAAATTGAGCACTCTTTTCTAATGTTTATTTGCTATCACATGTCTTCCTTGGTGTTTTCTGTTTAGATATTTTCCATTTTTAATTTATTTTCCAATTGTTGATTTGTGAGACTTTCTTAAAGTTTCAGGATACAAGACATGTGACAGAAATATATGCATTTACGAAGTATTTTGTTCAGCTGTGTTTATCTTTTCATTCTTTCAACAATGTCTTTTCCAGACAGAAAGTACAATTTATATTTTCATTTATGAATCATGTTCTCAGTGTCTTATCTAAAAACTCTTTGAGTCCAAATCCAAAATCACTAATAATTTCATTATAATTTTTGTAGATGTTTTTTAACTTTGTGGTTTGCATTTAAAGGTTATAAGACATTTTAAATTAATTTTTATATAAGGTATAAGATGAATTGAGTTACACAGTTTTGTGTATGTATGTTCAAATTTTCAAGCAGCGTTTCATGTAGAGTCCCATTCTTTATCTCTTTACTTCCTTTTGCACCTAGAAGAAAATCAGTTGACATTGGGGATCTATTCTGGGGGTCTATTCTCTCTGTTTAAGAGATGTATTATTGATTGATGTGTTCATCTTTTCACCAGTATCACCCTACGTTGGTTTCTGCTTTTATCTTTATTACTGTTGACGGTTTTGCTTTATTTGAGTTTTTTTTTTAATTTCTTATTGTGGAAGCATAGATTACTGATTTGAGACTTTTCTTCTTTTCTAAAATAAACACTTAGTGCTCTGTATTTTTCTCTAGGCGTTCCTCTAGTGGCATTCCAAACATTTTGATATGTTATGTTTTCATTTACACTCAAACATAGAGTTGCATTTATTTTAATATTTCTTCTTTCATGAAGAAATATTTAGAAGTATGATGTTTAACTTAAGTTTTTCAGGGAATTTTTCAAATAGCTTTTCTTTTGTAATTGACATTGAGTTTAAGCATGTTATTGGAAACACACTTTGTTGTATTTCTTCTCTTACACATTTGTTAAGAATTGTTTTATGACCCAGAATAGGATATATCTTGGTGATTGTTTCTTCTGCATTTGAAAAAAATGTGTATCTACAATTTTTGGGTATTCTTTAAATGTCAATTAGATCAACTTAGTAGTTAAAAATTTTTTTTAAATCTTAATGCTTGCCCCATATTATATAATGTACACCCTTGATTAATTATTGCATCTTCAAATAATATGATAGTTTACATATAGTATAAGTGCTTTACAACAGTATATTCCTAATTCTCCTCTCCCATCATTCTGTTTTGGTTGGCATACATTTTACTTTTACATATGCTATAAATGTAGAATTATTTTATATTATTTTTACTTTACATATCAGTTATCTTCTAAAGCAATGAAAAGAAATAAGTAAAGAATTTTAGACTATTATTTATTCCAGTATTCTTTTTACTGTGCAGATCTCTATTGCTGTCTATACTGTTGTCTTTCACCCAAAGAGCTTAGCTTAATAATTCTTATAGTGTAGGCTGGAAATGAATTTCCATTTTTGTTTGAGAAAGTCTTCTTTTTTTAGAAAGACATTTTGTTTTCACTAGAGAGAGTTAAATAGATGTGTTTCCTTTTCCTAGGCATTCAGTATAGGTGTTTGAATTACTATAGTCAGTGGTTAAACAGGGCTTGAAATAGATTGTTATAGTTACCTACAGTGCATCACAGGATTCAGATTCTTCTGGCAAACTTTTTGGTTTAGGATGGGGGCATGTGGGCTTGTTGGCTTGAGGATTGTTTAGAGTGGGGACCAATTTACCATTTCTCTGTGCCAGCTCAGCCTTCAACTTCCAGTCTTCTTTTTGTACTGTACCTCCATGAGATGGGCTTCTGTATTCATTATCCCACTCATAAACAGCATGGTGGAGGTGTTTCCTGATAATGTATTATTGTGCCTTAATCTTAGGCAGTTTCTGTGTTTCTAAGTATTAAGATTGTGGCCTTCACAATTGCTCCTGCCATGCTTCAGCTGTAACTTTCGGCTCAAGATATTTTCCTCCCTCTTCTCAGGTGTTAGTATTTTCTGGTTCTTTCTTCTTATTGCAGTTGTTTTTGACTAGTGCCCTGGAGTTGACAGTTTCTGTTGCCTTCTTGCTATGAATTAAAAATGTGTTCCAAAGAAAATAAAATATAAAAAAAAAATTCTACAGCAAATTATATCCTGTTGTGTCTTTCTTAACTGAAGCCTCAGAAAATGAAAGCCTGCGTCATACATCCCCCCAACTCCAAGAATCAGCTGCCCACCAGAATCTGTTGCTTCTATTCCTTCTTCATAGACTTCAGGGTGCTGATCTGTATGTTATCCTGAGGTTTCACTGCTGTTTTCTGCAGGGTGATACTCCCATTACAGGCCTCTCCCTTCATTACCCTCTTGAATACGATTTTCTATGGGTTTCTGTTGCTTTTATCAATCTGACCTCATGGCTTTCAGGAGTTATTTAGTTTCTAGATTTATAATGTTACCTTTCTTGTTTTAAATGTGGAAATTATTTTACCCTAAATATAAATATAAACACAAATACAAACATTTATATGTAATTATAAATACATATATTTAAAATATTTAACTATAATATCACATTTAAATGTTGAGTACTTTCTGTAAGAGCTGAGGTATAATTTATTTGGTATATCTTGATAAGTCTCTTTCAATCCTTTTCCAAAACTATTTCCTCATTTAAAATGGAAAGTGACATTACATCTCACTCTGTAATCTAAGATGTTTACAATTTATTGCCCATTTCCCCAAAGCCTTTTAATTTCTCCAAACAGCTTTTAATTTCCAGGAAATATTCCTAGAGGTAAAATGTGACTTTATGAATAATTTCTGCATTTCCCTTTTGGGTAAGTTGCTGCTTATCTGGCAAGCTTTAAAAGATATTTTCAAAAAAGACTTAAAAGGAAGGAGTAATTAGTTTTTTTAAACTTTGGAACATTCTGTTTGGATTTTGTTCCACATCAAGAATATTTTATAAGGTATTTCAGAGGAAATTTATCTATTCCCTTTTAAAAATAATTTAATGCCATTTGTTAGAATACCTATGAATGGCTTTAATTAAACCTTTTGCATTCAGAGATTTTTATCTTTAAACTAAGGTAGCCATGACACATGGCATGTATTTAATAAGTATGCTGTTAATGGCTATAAATTAATTTATCTAGGGTATTAATATTGAATGTACAATGTTAAAGGTTTCTCAACAACCAGATATGTACTTTTAAAAAGATACTATGTTCATATTGTCTTTACACTAAAATATTTTTATTACTTTGCATATCTTAAATATTTTGATAATTCACTTTATTAGTACTGTTAAAATTATTGATATTAATCCTTATGACCTATTTAAAGTTACATCATCTTTGTATACTCTTTATATAACTGTGCTCTTGTTTTAATCCCCTGTCTGTACCTAAAATAATGAATGAATAATCATTTGTATACCCAGCAGAACACTGGAACATTGCATTAGCCCAATACTCAGAAAAAGATAATGTAGAAGAGAATCTTTCTGATATATTTTATGGTAGAACATCTATTATGTTTCTCCCTAAACACAAACGTTCCATCTAAATGGATAGGTATTTTCTAATTAATTCCAGTGATTCATTAAAAACATCTCTCCAGATGAATCAACATGAGAAGTATTATAGATGATAATATATTTTAACATATTTAAACAATATTAACTTACATCTATTAGAGATAACATTTAAATAACAGACTTCTTGCATAAATTTGCCACTAGTTTCTGATATAATTTTCAAACATTTGAAAATAACTAATTGAATTTAAAGTGATTAGGTAGTCTTTAATGCCTATTGAGACAGAAATTGAACTGGATTGCCAAAGTAATAAAACCACTCATAAATTGTAATGACATATAAATGAAAAGAACCAAAGACTGGACTTATTTTTTCCTGGCATCCTCAGTACTGAATGAGCGTCCATTTTTGTGTCCATTGATTTTTGTGATCTACCTGTTTTTAATTTAAAATAATAAAGTTTAAAGAGTAATTTATTTCTATTATATTTGATTAAAATTATGTTTATTTAAACTTTTTTAGAAAATAATAAAGGCAATTACACTGTACTTTGAAACTCATACACAATGCGGCTTAAATATTATTCACAGAAATTTCTGCCTTTAAAACTATTTATTTTACTGAAGAATGGCACAATTAATCATTGAAATATTTCAAAAGAACCAAATCTTATGAGAACTTAAGGAATTGAGATGAAATAAATATAAAATTGCACATTGATTTAAAAAAGCAGAATTAATGAATGACTAATAACTGGTATTCTGAAAGAAAAATTAGAAGAACAAAGCCAGCACATCTCTAGAAAATTTGGTCATAGAAAATAAAACATACCAAAAAAATGGGAATTTTTAATGCCAAAAATTTTTAAAGAAAATTTAAAAGTCAAAAAATAGGATATAATTTGTACTGTATGTACAAATGTATTTAAATATTCAGGTACGCTCACTTCTAATAGGCTGATATTGCTTAGTGTTTGATATTTCATGGTTTATGAGCTGAAGATCTGCCACTGAGGTTTGCATCTTGCTGATTTCCCTAGATGTTTATTGAAATAAACACGGTGCTCTGATGGCTTTGGAGGTGAGAGAGAATAACGGCATACGTCATTCCTATTACTTTATTAGAGATGTTGTTTAGGGCCATAAAGTGTTACAGAATTTATTAATAGCTAATTCTGCTTTCAAAATGTATACATGCCTCTTTTCTTCCCAGTGTATACCACTCCAGAAAACAGTTACAGAGAGATGCTTTCCATATTGCCTCAACAGCGTACCCCAGGCCACTCTGGCTCTGCTGTGGCAGAGCCACAAATTGCTTCCTCCTGATTTTTAAAAAAAAATTTTATACCAAATTGCTTCCTCCTGATTTTTCTTAACCTACTCATTATCTCATATGATGGTTAATTTTATATGTCTACTTGACTATATCAGGGATGCCCAAATTGGCTAAACATGATTTCTGGGTGTGTGTGTGTCAGCATGTTTCCACATGAGATTAGCATTTGATTGGGTGACTCAATGAAACTGACTGCCTTCACCTACGTGGATGAGCATCACCAATCTATTGAGGGCTTGAACAGAACAAATGGCAGATGAAGTGAGAATTTGCCCCAGCTTCTGCCTGACTGTGTGAGCTGGGACACTCATCTCCTCTTGCCCTCAAAGCTCCTGGCACTCAGACCTTCAGACTGACTGGGATCTATACCATCAGCTTTCTAGATCTTACGTCTTCACACTATACCATCAGCTTTCTTGCTCTCCAGCTTGCTGGTGGCAGATTGTGAGACTTATTAGCCTCCATGATCACGTGAGCCAATTTCTTATAGTCTCATGTGTGTATGTACATATAGGATTAATTTCCCATACGTGTATCTCATATATATGCATGTGTATATAGATTTATTACATATATGTGTGTGTATATATATATGACATAGATATATAGGTATGCAGATAGCAATTCTCTGGATTCTACTAATAATAGTAAAATAGATCATATAAGCCAGTATCAACTACAGGTCTTCAGATGATATCTTAGATAGGTTATTTTAATTAAAGAAATGTTAAGTAAACATATTTCTAAAGATAAAAGGAAAAGGCAACATTTTTATCTAGTCAGTCATTCAACTAAAATGATGTAATTGTACAAAGGATTGCATCAAGAACCTGGACATTCTTTTTGTTTTGTTTGTTTTCTTTGCTTTTGTTTTGGTTTGGTTTAGGATTTTTTTGCTTAAAGGATATGTGAAATCTTTTATAAATAAAAGATATTTTTTATCTTTTATTTATGTCTGTTCACCAAAATGTTCTTAATAAATGGTCAAATGTTGATAGCAGGTATTGAGAAAAGACATTGGATAGAGTTTATTTTCTTGAAGACTTCTGAGTTATTATATGCCTTATAAGAGAGTCCCTTACCCCTATGGCTATGTGGGAACACAGAGAGGACAGCCATCTATGAAGCAAGAGGTCAGCCTCTGTCAGACATTGAATCTTCTAGTATCTTGGTCTTGGTCTTCTCATCCTCTGAAACTATACAAAATAAATTTATCTTATTTTTAAATGACATATTTTATGTTATTCTGTTATAGCAATCCAAATGGGCTAAAACAATAACATAGATATTCTAGTAAAAATGATGGGAATACTGTCAAATTATTCGTTGAAATAGGTTGATTTCTGGACAATATTTAACTTTGAATAAGATATGTCAATCTATGTCAAAAGCTGATAAATTTTTGTATTAACTAATCTTTAAGAAATTCTGGATATAACTTTTGGCTGGTAATCATACACTGCTACTTTGGGTTATATCTTTCACAAAATGAAATCTAGATTTTAGTCTCTATTTTAAAAATGTTCATAGACAAAGTTAAAATAAACTTTATTAGTCTCAGAAAACACTGACTCTAAGACAATTTATTAATGAATGAGCTATTTAAAAATATATAAATCACGTTTATCCACTGCTTGCAGGAATAATGAATACACATGCGCTTAAATTCATTCTTATAGTGAAAATAAAAATTTATTATATGAAATCAAATATTGGAGAATGTCAGAGATGTGTGAACCAGAGGATCTCCATTTTAAACAGGAACTGGGTAAAATGAGGCTGAAACCTACTGGGCTGCATTCCCAGACTGTTAAGGCATTCTAAGTCACTGTTGCACTTCCAACAACATCATACCAGTTTACAAATGTCATGGCAATGTCAGGAAGTTACCCTATATGGTCGAAAAATTGGAAGGAATGAATAATCCACCCTTTGTTTAGCATACCATCCAAAAATAACCATAAAAAATGGGCAACCACCGGCCCTTGGTACTGTTCTGTCTATGGAGTAGCCATTCTTTCATTCCTTTACTTTCTTAATAAACTTGCTTTGACTTTGCACTGTGTACTCACCCTGAGTTGTTTCTTGTGTAAGATCCAATAACCCTCTCTTGGAGTCTGGATTGGGACCTTTTTCCTGTAACAAGAATATTTAAATAATGTTAGGAAAGCTCACCATCAGTAAGTCAACTGCAACACTGGTAATGTTAATATTTTATAAGTGTTTCATAAAGGCAAGATTATAAATAACCCTGCATGCAAATATCTCAGCTCAGAATACCATATTGAAATGACCACTCAGTTTGAAAGACTTTAAACAATTCTTGTAAAACTATTTAGCAGATTTATGGTTATGGCCTGTGTTACTTATATATCCACAATAGCAGTAGAAATAAGGATACGTGGATGGATAAGAAATATATTTTTGAGATAGAACCAAATAGGACTTGCTGCTGAATTTGGTATGAGGGTTTAATGAAAGAGAGGAAATGATTACTCATAGGATTCTGGTTGAGCATTTGGTGTGGATGGAGGTAAAATTTGCTGATAAGGAATATTGAGACAAAAGTAGATTTTCATAGCATAGAATTGGTGAGGACATAAGCCTATAAAGGGCATAATAAGTATGAAAGGCCTATTACATATTAAAGTGGAGATAAAAAAATAACGTGTGTGCAGGGGGGAGGATAAGGGAGAGACTTAGATATATAGGGAAGAGATTAAGAAGCAGGGATAAATGTGAGGCATTTGACCAAGATGGCCTTAAAGTTTTCTGTAGCTTGACCGATAAGCTTCTTCCTGACTCAATCTCCTGATCTCTTTTTTCTTAGCGCATTCACTTTAGAAAACTTTTAAGATATAAATAATTTTGAAAGTCTTGACAGTTTTACAACCTAAGAATGACTTTCTTAAAGACCTGGAAGCCATTCCTTTGAAATGTAATCATTAAAGAAGATAACGCCCTGTCTTCCAGTCTCTGAGAGAGAGTAGGAATCTAACTTCAATGGGTGCCAATTAGCAAGCACAAATGGCCTAAGAACAGAGAAACAGTTTTACACACTTAGGAATAAGTCATGCTTAACACCTTCTACTGATCAGCTTCCCCTCATAACTTCTATTAAAATAATAGACCATAAAATCTAGGCCTTTACTATTCTGATCCAAGGACCAGCAACACTGGCCTTCCTGGGAGACTGTTAGAAAAAAAAAAAAAAAAAAAAAAAAAAAACTCACATTTCCCTAAATCAGAAGCTTCATTTTAAACAAGATTCCTAAATGGGAATAAGTGGATAATGGAGGATGGAAAAGTGAGCTGGATGTTTAATTAAAGCTGATATATTACTGGAATGTGGGTTGTGGAATAAATTAAATGGAAGGATGGAATGGCTGGTCAAAGACAGCAATGTTAAATCTAAGCTGAATACAAAGTGAATTAGTGCGATTATCAGTGATGGCATGGTCAAATTTACAATCATGGGTGGAACTGGCTGACAGGAATCCAGGTGCTAGACTCATGGGTGAGGTGAGTAAGGAAGAGTGAATGGGAAGGAGGTCTTTAGTCAAAAAGAGTGCATAGCGCAATGGCATGTGCTTCAGCTGTTTTGTGTTTTTAAAAAGCAGAGGAAGGAAACATGATTTAGAAGTGTTAGCAACACCCTCTTTGTTGTCTCTAGTTGTAAGGTACATGCGAAGGAAATAAAAAACGGCCTTTTCTTGAGAGAGCTAGGTGGAGGTTGTGGCTTCAGGAAAATGCCAGGTTTCAAATAAGGCAGGAATTGGCACTGTTTCTGTAGAGAGCCAGATATCACATATTTCAGGCTTTGTAGGCCAGATGGTCTCTGTCACAGCTATGCAACGCTGTTCTTGAAGTAGAAAAGCAGCCATAGATATTAAGTAAATAAATGAGTGTTTCAGTAAGACTTTATGTACAAAACAGGCAACAAGATAGATTTTCCTGGTGGGCTCTAGTTTGTTGATTCCTAAACTAAGGCATCTAAATGAAGAAAAGTGAGGATGATAAATGATAAAATGAGGATAATTGACTATGGGTTCCAGAAGAGTTAGTGGAAAGCATTGGCAAGCTGTGGAAGATTTATGTCAAGTAGGGAGAGGTGAACAGCAGTGTGACATCTACTCTGAGTGAGCAAGATTTCTGCTGGTAGCTAAACAGCAACAAGTGTCATGGAGAATTAGTTCTGATATTGCCTTTTTAAATTCTAAATTAACCACTTATTTTATAATATTGCATAAATATACAAGAATACATTTTAGGCCAGGCGTGGTGGCTCACACCTGTAATCCCAGTGCTTTGGGAGGCCAAGGTGGGTGGATCACGGGGTCAAGAAATCAAGACCATCCTGGCCAACATGGTGAAACCCCGTCGTTACTAAAAATACAAAACAATTAGCTGGGTGTTGTGGCATGTGTCTGTAGTCCCAGCTACTTGGGAGGCTGAGGCGGAAGAATCGCTTGAACCCGGAAGGTGGAGGTTGCAGTGAGCCGAGATTGCGCCACTGCACTCCAGCCTGACCATAGAGCAAGACTCTGCCTCAAAAAAAAAATTACATTTTAAACTATATAGAAGCTATAAGAGTAAAATGAAGCTTGTGTGCCCAACTTAAGAAATAGGATGTAACTAATGTTTTGAAGCCCTCTTGCATCCTCTCACATTGTTATCTATCTTTCACTTACCCCAAAGATAAGCTCTACTGTACAGTTTTTTTTTTTTTTTAGTTTTTCTATACCTGGACTTAAGTTAAAGGACAAGTATAGAAAGTAGATGAATGAATAAATAGATAAGGACCTCAGGAGAGATTGAGAAACTTCTCTCCCAGAAGCGTGTGCATATATTTCAAAGGCAGATAAAAATATTTTGCCAGCCATTCATTTACATTCCAAAGAATTTGAAATTAGGAAACTTCCTCTTCTCTTCCCAGAGAAGATTTGTTTACATGAAGGAGATAAAATTATCCCCAGTCTCTGAAGGAGAAGGTGGCAGCTGGGCAGTTTGTAGCCCATGTAAGTTCCCAGAATTATGATTTTGGGATTTCTCGCCTTTAGTGCAAAAATCTTCTTGTGTCCACTTGCAGACCTGGCTCTCATTGCATCATTTTGAAGGGGAGAAATAGGGTACAGGAGACCAATGTGCTTACTACTGTAATAATAGTCTTCCCCCAGTTTGGAAGCTTCATGTTTATTGTCAGGGCAAAATAAACATAGATATCAAAAACTAACCACCAGCAGCAGCAGAATACATATTGTTTAGATTATACATCCTCTGGGCTCTGAAGTTTTAGAAGTCCTATTTCCTAAAAGTACTCAAGAGATTCACCATGAACACAGAAAAATCTTCATTTCACTATAAACTGTGGCACCTGTGTCAAAGCTGGGACTCCTCATATTTCCAGATGAGAAGAGGGAGGGGTCATTATCCTGGCTGCATTAATTGACTCATTTATCAGAAGGTAGGGCCGCTGCTCTACAATAGTGAAGAATGTGACACCTTGTTCATCCACTTGGGTACTTCTTGATTATTCCTTATACAATTTTATGAAGAAATAGATATGTATAGCAGCCACAACCTGTGGAATACATAATATCTGGGGCACAGAGCACTCCAAAATGAAGGGCTATGCACCACATGAGTCGTGGAGATCTGCAGAGGTGCCCTTTAAGAGAAAAGAATCTAAAGTGGAAAACAGAGGTCATGAGGGCCAGTTATGATCGATCTGACAGCAGCTGCAGCAATGACAGCCATGATTTGTCCCACTGTTGATCCTCTTCTATGTTTCCCTTAATACAAGTAGCCTACCACAACCTTGCATGAACTGCTATCACAGTTTATAAGAATACTCAAGCAGCACTAGGAGTAGACATTTGTTGATTCTTTGCTACACTGCCCACATCCTCCTGTAGGATTGAATGACTTACTCTTTTAGCTTCTGGTGAGGAAGGAGACCCAGGCATCTGGGATCAACTTCCCCTTTGACCTGCTGCTCTGCCTTTCAATAGAAGAAAAGGCTGACCAACTGGCACCTCCTGATTCACCTTCCTGTAGGTGGCAGGCTTGGTCTTGGGGAAAGTCTCTGGAAGACACAGTTTTTACTTAAAACAAGATCAAACCCAGAAACCTTTCACACGTGAGTCCTAAAACTGTAGACCCGAAACCCTTTCATATGTGATTCCTGAAACCCTTTCTTATGTGATTTCTAAGGCTGTAAACCTAAGATTCTTTCACGTGTAATATCTAAAGTATGAGCCTATATAAAGGAAGAACCTTCCTTTGTTAGATGAGCTGAGCTTTGGACAAATTATCGATCAGGTTGCCTGGCCAAATAAATTTCTTCTTTCTTCATTCGGTGTTCGAGAGATCCATTTCCCGTGGCCACTCCTGCTACACTGGTAGTGCTACTGCTGTCAGACAGCACTGAATGGCCACCTCACAAAAAGTCATGTATTCCTGACCTGGCAAGCCCATATACAATGACTGTTCAATGCTGAGGGGAGTCTCCCCTCCCCTTGTATCAACATGGAACAAGTGGGAAGGGCATGAGATTGAGAGAGGCCTCCAGTGTTGACCCTGCCTAACTGGCCACATTCTCCCCTGCCCACTCCTCCTTTCTCCTTTCCTTCCTTTCCACAGCTCTTTTTTCCCCAAGAACATTCTTTACTACTTTGCATTGGTTGATTTTAGTCTCATTGTCTTCTTCTTAAGGAACCCAACCAATAACACATATCAATTAATAAATTATTTCTAAAATACTTGTCTCGATAATACACTTATACTTTGAGGAATAAATGTTAAAGTGTCAGTTTATAAAAGTTAAAAACATTCTTAAAATTCCAGTGAAAAATACACAACCTGTTGGTAGCACTCACCAAAGCTGAGCACCTGCTACAGCACCTTCCCTTCAGGACAGACGTAAATTCATAGAGCAGTACTGTGGCACCTTTGCCGGTCAAGTGTGTAGCAGTGACAGCTGCAGAGCAGTCACCTCATTTGGGAGCTTGTTAGGTTATCAGTCTCCGCCCAGACCTGCTGAGACAGAGTCTGCATTTTTATAAGATCCTAGGATAATTCCTATTCTCTGATTTAGATTAATGATTCTCAATTCTGACTGTAAGTTACAATAACCTATGTATGAGCTTTGAACAAAATACATATGCCTATGCCCCACTCCTAATAAATTCCATCAGATTCTCTGGGATATGATGTCTGAGCATTGGTATATTATAAAAGTTCCCAAGGCTTTTTCTAATGAATAGCTAGAGTTAAGAGTCACTGATACAGAGTGTATCCAAGGTTCCTTTTCCCCTTGAATGTCTCAGGTCAATCACAAATTTCTATAAAATCCTTCTGGATTCCCATCACTAAGTTTCCATTTTTCTCTTAGAATTTTTAAACCTAAAAATGAAAATATGAAACTGTACATGGATCAATTTGTTTATTGTCTGATTGTGGCCTCTAGAAATTGCAGTTTTCTATCCTTCCTTCTCATGATATTATGGAAAAGATGAAATTAATAAATGGCCACAAAGCTCAGTTTCCAGGTACAAAAATCAATGCCATATTCACTCCATTTCAAATACTGTTTCAGTTCAGTTAGGATTTTCATTTTCAATGCATTTTTAGGGGTCAGTCAATGAGGTTTGGCACCAAGGTAAATTATTCAATGCTTTTATCTTCCTCAATGCTTTCAGAAAAAGAACCAAAGTAAGGGATGAAAGAATATAAATAGCTGCAGGCCATTAATTCCTGCCCAAGCAAACATGTGTCAAAGACAGGAGAAAGAAATTTCGTCTCTTGCTTATACTTAAAATAGGAGACAATTCATATAGTCTCAAAAATATAGGCCTGAATAAAGTAACATACATAATAAATAATAAAAATACACATGTATTACATAGCAATTTTAAGTATGCCTGGGGCATGGAGGTTTTGCCACATGTTCTAGGAAATTTCTGTTGACTACATACAGTGAAATACAGGAAAAGGAATTGATAGTTTAAATATTTATAAGTCACTTAGTAATACTATAAGAAAGCATATAAACATATCTAAGTAGAAATTTACTTACATGAATATTCTTTGCATGTTAAAGCTCATGTGAAAACATATATTTATAACATATTAGAGCCAGGAATATTTTGTTACTGTCGAGGTTAAATGACTGAAAAGAATATTTTGCTTATGTCATTGGGAAGTTTATTAAATTGTTAAAATTTGGAATTTGGTAGTTTTGTCATTATTATTATTTTTTAGAAATGTACTAAGGAGAGGATAGAGGGAAAATATAATATAGAAAAATATTCAACCAAAAGTCAAGTAAAGAAAGTTCTTCATAAATTGAATTACAAACATTAGAATTCAACCCTTCCAAATATGCTAAAAAGCACTCAATTCCCAGAGCATAATTAAAATCAGAATTATTTTTATGATTGTTTTACAATGGCCTTGGCTATAAGAAGCATAGACTTAGAAATCACTTTGAAAATAGTTTGAAAATAATTTTGAACTGAATTACTTTGTTTTCTGTTTTCAAATTCAGGAAATAATAACACTATCATTTTTCTGACTATAGATATGCCTAAGAGGGAAAAAGTCAGGGCCGGTTATAACAATCACGCAGGTTTTCTGGCAGTGAACATATATTTTATTGACTGAACTATAAAGTCTTGAAATTATATCATTATAAGTTAACTGTTATGATCTGCATGTTCATTAAAATTTAACATGTAGAAAACAAGTATATACAGTCTTCCCCAAATTCACCAGTGGGGTTGTTTCATACTGCAAGTTATCCCAGACTGAACCATTTTCAGAGTAAGAAACGATGTTTACCTTTTAGTTATGAGGGAAGAGTAAGACTCTCATAAATATGTTTAAACCTGAAAATTTATGTATTTGTTGGCCTATGGACTGTCCCTGTGTAAACTTGGAAAATATATTTCCTTTGGAAAATTAAGATAACCAAGTGTCTGAAGTATAAAAGGAATTTATAAAAGGAGAGGCTTTATATCATTGACAGAGTATGAAACTTCAAGTTTTATGATATGTGCATGATTTAATTATTAAAGCATTTTAAAGACCCTGTCAAAGCTTCAGATATTTTTATCTGGCTTCTGCCCTCAAATGGCATATTAATTAATTAAAAGTTTTGGCTATATGGATTTTTGCTCACATATGTTAACTAGTGTTGTTTGTGCAGTTTTAAAGGTTACTGCTAGGAATCTTAGAATCACAGAAACATTGGTGGAGTCCATCTGGTCCATAACGTGATGACAGATTCTGTGACAGCAAAGATTGGGGTCTACTTCTGTAGACAGCCTTCCCCAATTAAAATACGGAATCCTATAAACACTTTTCCCCCTCTGCTTTTCCTCCCCTCATCTGCTAATTTTTGTTTCCGCTGTACCAACAGCAGCCTGGTAGCTTTAGTAGCTAAAAACTTTGGCCTCATGAGACAAGATGCTCAATAAACTTCTCAAACTTGAAAGCCTATTTAGTTATCAGCAACCTAGTGACTGTCAAAAACAGTGTATGCTGTGAATCACTACAAAAGAAGTGAAAGAGGCTCTAGAGCAAAGTGCTCCAAAAATGTTTTTTGCTTCATGCTTAATTAACTTGAATGGTCAGTCTTTGAAGCATAAACAAATGAACCTTTTCACCAGAACATATTGTCAGCAACCCAGGAAGACATGATGGTGCAATAAGCTTTAGAGATAATTCTTTGCCTGTTGTTAATGCATTTTGAATTATAAATATTAGAATTCATCCCTTTCAAATATGCTGAAAAGGACATAATTCCTAGAGCAAAATTAAAGTCAGAATTATTTTTTTGATTGTTTTTGTGATTAGGAGTTGTTACTTCCTGGAAATAATTCAAAAATGTTGATATGCTTCAAAATCTCTAAAT
This sequence comes from Sapajus apella, assembly GCF_009761245.1. Classification (NCBI taxonomy): domain Eukaryota; kingdom Metazoa; phylum Chordata; class Mammalia; order Primates; family Cebidae; genus Sapajus; species Sapajus apella. Next base: position 2,569,343 of record NW_022436995.1, read on the forward strand.
CCTTTTCTCCTCTATAAAGTATTTTTAATAACATACTTTTATCATAAAAAGTAGAGAGCGATTGTAACACTTCAGACGTCATAATTAAAAGTAGACTGATTTTTCTTTGCATATGAGCCTTCTATTAGCACCATCCTAGTTACATGGGAACACTTTTGAATGACTTGAAAATATAACATTTTTTGTGTCCCAAAAATGCACTCCAAAAAGGAAGACGAGAACAAAGGACAGTAATAACAAGAAGTATAATTGAAAATTCATAAACCTCATATGCTAATGGAGAAAATTTACTTTGCTAAAATTAATAAAAATGAATAGGGATTACTCTTGGTTATATATATTTAATATTATCTGTTATATAAGTTTGAAAAAATACATACAATACATACAAGACTTTAGAGTTCGGACATAAATACACATAGTACTTCAGATTTTTCCAGTGCATTTCAAGTTGTAAAGGGCACAATGAAAATAGTGGTTTTTGTAAACACGGGAAAGTTTAGAATTTCAGAGCCTTTAAAATGTGCAGATACATAGTACTGGTACAAATGGTATTTGCTGATGTTCAATTTAAGACTAAGTGGTTATAAGGAAGCTGGGTATTTAATTTTAAACTGTTGTCTATTTGTAAAAGTGCAATTTAGTAAATTCAGTAACTCATCATAGTTATTCAGGTGTTTCAGTGACAACATTTTTAAATTGGAAAAGTGTTAAAGTAATATCTTTTTCATTATATAATGAATCATGAAAAAAATCCAAAATAATGCCTTAGCAAAACCGAAATAAACACACACCTAACTTGTTAGAGAATACTGAGGCTTATGTTTGTACTTATTCTAAAATTGCTGCCTACTTTATTAAGATGTTTTGGGTCCTTTCCTTGTGAGAAATCTTACCAAAAGTAATTGGAATGTGTCTTAAAGTAGGGATTTAAAAAATTATTTATTATACTTTACGTTCTGGGATACATGTGCAGAATGTGCAGGTTTGTTACATAGGTATACATGTGCCATGGTGGTTTGCTGCATCCATCACCTTATCATCTACATTGGCTATTTTTTTAAATTAACTAAACAACAACAAACAAATCACCTTCTGCTTAACCAGTCGTCGGACAGTAGAGTGGTTTCTCTTTTCTAAAGAGTTTGTTTGGAACGTGAGACAGGTTGCATGTTACCTAATACAACTTGGAATACCGGTTAGTTGATATACATACTCCAGTCACATACACCCTATTTTAGAAACTTCTAAACACAGTATCTAGGAGATGAGCAAAACCCAGTTTTTTTTTTTTTTTTTTTTTTTTTTTTTTTAATGTTTCTCCACAAGAAACACCATTACTTCTGTGATTCTATGCAAATCAGACCTTTCAAATAGATCTATGTCTTCCAAAATTTTTAAAATTATTTCTCTGGATTTATGTGTTATCTACCATACACAGTGCTATTGTTCTTATAATAAAGTGGACTTAATTATCCTGGGCAGACACAGTATTATTTTATAAAGTCCCTTCACGGGTCAATCTCGAGAAGATACTGTCCACACACCTCCTCTCTTCTCTAGCTACAGTATCAAATTGAGGATTCTAATATTATTGATAATATCAAATATTTTTCCAAATAGGTCTTATCAGTTTATGACCCTGTCAAAAAATGTAAGAATGACTATTAATAAACATACTCATTTATATTTAGCATAACTGTTTTGTCACTGTGAAAGTATATTTGATAATTTCCCTGCCAAGGAAGATTAGTGGCTTTTTGTATATTTCTTGGCAAACCATCTGTCCTTTCAGTAAAATGCATCTTTATGACGGTTGTCATTTTTCTATTTCTAATGCTTTCGTCTATTCTATATTTGTGGGAGAACTTTATAGGTTATATTGACTAATTCTCAGTTTTATATGCTGAAAATATCTTTCCCAGTTGTCTTTATGATCATTTTTGATGAATAAAATTTTATAATTTTAATAGAGTTCAGTTCATCATAATTTTCTTTGCGGTCTTTGTGCTTTTTAACTTTTTGTTTTAAAATCTCATTTTAAAACTTACCAAGATAGTCTCTTATATCTTCTTCCAAGAATTTTAAATTTTTACTTTTTATACATGAGTCCAAAATCAATCTAAAATTGATATGTATGTATGGATGGACATACATTTTTCTTGTTGAAAAACCATATCAATTGTCATATTGATTTTTGTGTGTGCATTACTTTATTTCTAATCTTTCCCTTCTTCCATTGGCCAATATTATACTATTATGCTAATAATAGCATATTGTGGTGACACAAATTTATAATAGGTCTTGACATATGATATTACACTGTTTTTATTTTTTAGGAGTTATTTTTGGTGATTCGCTATTTGCCTGGAGTAGCAGATCAATTTTTGGATAATTTGTATTTTCTATTATAGAAACTTTTCTTTTTATAAACATAAACTAGATCTACATATTCCAAATTGTATTTAACAACTCTTTTATGAGTTTCTATAAAATTTTACAATTGTTTACTTTATTTGTAAGGTTTGTTCCTTGGAACATTACGTTTTCTCATGCTAATGTGGATTGTTACTTTTGATGAGCAGAGAAGACATCATATGAGTTTAAAAGAGAAGTGATATGGTATAAATTATATTTTAGTTACTCTGGTCTACAAATAGACTAAGCAGGGGTGGGTCAAAGATGGATTAAGTATAGTCATTATGAAAGTTGTTGCTATAATTCAGGAAAAGATTATGGCAACTTTGCCAAGATTGTAGGGGTGGAGATAGGAGTTGTGACATTTTGGACATATATTGATGGTAGCAAAAACAGGGTATAGTAATAAATTTTATATGCATTATGAGAGAGAGAGTGAAGACATGGTGAACTCCAAGGTTTTTTTAGATTGAGAAATAGAAAAAGTGATGTTACCATTTAAGAATATCGAGAAAACTGCAAGAGAAATACACGTGGGAGATGAGACTATAAGAAGTTCAATTTTGGAAAGATAAGTCTGAGATCCCTCTTAGATGCTCAAGTTGACATGTTGGGTAGGTATTTGGATATAAGCTTAGGGGAGAAGCCTGGTTGGAGATACACTTTTGAAAGTCGTTAGATACAGGATTTTCCATGTCCTGACAGGATGAGATGACACAAACTTGATGTACCTTTTTTAAAAAAGCAAAACACTTTGAAGAATGAGCCATGTGGCAGGATGAGATGACAAAAACTTGATGTACCTTTTTTAAAAAAGCAAAACAGTTTGAAGAATGAGCCATGTGGCACATCTGTATTTAGAGATGCAGCCATGAGGTGTACCAACAGAGGAAACTTCTAAGGAACACTCAGAAATGTATTAGGAGTAGGAGTCAAGTATGATGTCTTGGAAGCAAGAGCTTGTAAAACTGTTTTAAAGAGAAATGGTTGAGCAACCCCTGATAAACCAGGTAAGATGAGAATTAAGATTTGATCATTTTACTTATTAGCATTGAATCATTAGTGACTTTGATGCGAAAGATTTCATGGAGAAATAGGAATAATAGCATGACTAAAGAGTACTCAGGGTATTTATGGAGAGAAATTATGTCCAGCTTCACATGAACGTGCTTGGGCTGGAGTGATGGAGGATTAAGAAAAGCATGTGAAACAAAAATGAGCCCCTAGCCCATTCAGGAGCTGATCACAAATACATAAGTAAACCAAACCAAGACCAATCAAATATTCCAAGCTGGTCCCAGCACAAACTTCCAATTCTGCTGACTTGTGAACTAAAATTTTAAAATGGAAAAGGGACAGACAACAACAAACCCAGAATGATATAAGAAAAAAAAAAAACAAAAAAAAACAAAAAAACAAACAAAAAAAAACCTCGAGAGCAAGAAAGAGTTCTTAAATTTCAACTATTCGAGATCCTGGAATAAAAAATTGAGGAAATCATGCAGTAAGTGGGGATGGGGAACAACAGTAGTATACAAAAAAAATGCACTTGAGATGAGAAAATTAAGGAATTAAACCAAAAAGTTCAATATGAATACAAATGTAAATTTTGAAAAAAGGAAAACAGAAAATGGACAGTAGCAAGGTATTGAAGACATGATTTTTACAAAGCATATCCTAGAACTGAAGGAGATATATTTCCAAATTGAAAGGGTCCCAGAAAAAAAATAGATAAAGCACATTATGATTGAATTTTAGCACACTGGATATAATGAGAAGACCCTGTATTAATTTCCTAAGGCTTCTGGAACAGAATGTCAAAAATTGAGTGGAGTACCTTAAACAACAGAAGTTTACTGTCTGACATATCTGAAGGTTAGAGGTATAATATCAGGCTGTCAGTAAGGTTGGTTACTTTTGGGGGCTGAGGAAAGTAAGTATCTAGTCCATGTCTCTTACCTTGGCTAATAGGTAGCTGTCTTCTTTCTATGTCTTTTGACATCGCCTTCTCTCTACATGTATCTGTTTCCATGTTCTAATAATTGCTTTTTGTAAGGACATCAGTTACATTGGATTAGGGCCTACCTAAGTGACGTCATCTTATTAAATACATCTGGAAGGACAGTATTTGCAAATAAGGTTATATTTTGAGGTAGTGAGTGGAGAGGGCTTCAACATATTAATTTTTAGAGGACACAATTTAACCTGTAACAAGCCCTAACATCATCCATAAAGAAAATGTATATACAAAACAGATCACATAGATGAAAGTGGATTCAGAATGACATTGGACTATTCAATATACCTTCAGAGTTTCAGGGAAAATAATTTTCAACCTCTAAGCCTTTACACACAGAACTAATAATTAAATGTAAAGGTGGACTACAGACATCTTTAGACATGAAAGGGCTCCAATGTTAACTTCCCATACTCCTTTTCTCAGGAAGCCACTGATTCATATGCTTAGTAAAAATAGAGGAGCAAAGGTGGATTTACTGTGAAGTTAGTGAATCTTCTGCTTAAGAGTCCCTCATTTCAATAAGCACCTTTGAATGGATAGAAACAACTCTTGCAATGTGTTAACATGATCAAATGATTTGGTGAATATTTAGAAGAAATATTATTTAGCCACTATTGATTAAGAAGCCACTGCTTCCTACCCTGTTGGCTAAGATCAAGGCTTCTGTTTTCTAAGTCTGAGATAGGATTTTGGACTAACCCAGCTGCCAGAGTTGTGGAAGTGTTCTGGTCTCTGGCAGGGGCTTAAAACAGATGCAGCTGCTACAGCAGTCACACTGCTACCACTTACATTTTTAGATCTAGTCTGGTGAGACAGAAAGCTCACACAAGTCAGGCAAAGCAACTTAGTTACTCACAGGCAGCAAGAATGAATGGAAGCCTAGGATCCATAGCAAGCCAATCTCCCAATGCTCAGAAAGCTTCCCAGGTTAGATACAGTCTTCCCTGTGCATTTCCCACCTTGCACCACAGCTCAGAGGCTCAACTGTGGGTTTTATACCCCCGGTGCAACTTGGATCATTGGGCACAAGCATTGCCAGTTGTCCTGCTCTAGGATAGATGAGAACAGAGCCTGTGCTGTTCTGAAAAGATCCTCATTACTACAGGATATTGCATTCTTGGCACATTCTACAGTTATTCTGAAAACTGCAGGCCAGACAGTGAGAACTGGTAAGCCAACATCAGCTGGGGACCTGTCCTCCTGCAAAGACTGTTATAGTTCTTTATACAGGTGTGCTGGAGGAGCTAGCTGAAGGCATTTTGAAGTCCAGCTAAGAAGAAGATGTATTATAGATACACTATTTGGTATTTGATAGGACATACTTACAAATCTCACATCATTTCTGTGTGTAATTAAATCTTTATCAGCTGTTCCAGTGTAAGAATGGCATCTGGTGATCTCTCCCCACCACCTTTATGCCCATTTACCCGGATTGGTGGCATCAAAGTTCAGTCAGAGGTTTATCTCAATAAGAATGTATTCTTCCACAGCTAACACTAGAGGACATAGGTAGGAAAAGGCACAAAAGATGTTAAATTTACAGGGGCCAAAATAGTTGGTGACAAAATTGACCAGCCATCATGTATATAAATGGTAAGCAGAACATTTTGTTTTCATTAAATCCTAGAAACAAATAGACATTCTCTGCAGACAGGAATATAGTGGATAATATAGGATGCCTTATTATAAATGTACTTCATATTTCCTCTTGATGGAAATTGTGCCAAAAGTAGATTTTTTCTGAATTGCTGTGTTTTGAGGGCCTACCGTTATAGCAGTGCCACATAGTACATCTGAGTGTAAAGTTGTGTGAATTGTATCTTAGCATCGTGTCCTAACAAATTTTAGAAATTCCAGATGGAATCTGCCCCTGAATAAAACAGTCTATGGTGAAACAACCTGAGTAAACCAGTCTCAAGTGGTAAAATCTTACAAATAATCTTGCATGTGTCAATATATGTGTACAATAAACACGTAGCTCAATACAGGCTAGCAGCAATTTGCAAATACATTTAAATGTATAAGATAGGAAATGAAAAATAATAGGCAATTATTATCTTCAGGAGAAACAGAAAGTTATTAAAGAGTTGTAATCACAGCACACCACTTTCTTTGACTGAATAATTACCCAGTCAGAACAATTTAAGCACGGCATGTCAATTTAGTTAAACATTACAATGTAATGACATTAGGAAGTTATAGGTTGTGTATTTGTGAGCCTTGTACTTGTGTATCTGTCTGCCCCATATGAGTGCTTTGTAAGCCAGGTAAATCCTTATATTCCTCTTAAAAATTAAATAACTGCCTATAATTGTAAGTTGAAGAAATAGCGGTAGAGGCATATTAAATAGTCAAGGAAAGAGCTAAAGGTGTATTAAGGTTTGTGCTGGGGAAAAAAATAATAGGTTGGGAAGAGATGGATAGAAAATAGTGCACTTTGTTATACACTTTCAAGTACTGTTTGCCTTTTAAAAACGTGTACATTTTTTCATTAAAATTTAACTGAAAAATAGAGTCAGTTCTGATATACTTTCATAAAATGGGTCCTTATCAGCTTTCTAATACCCTGCGTTTTCTAGATTACTACTAAAAGTGATTCACATTTTGTGTACATGATACTAGTAGAACTATGCTTTCAAGATGAAAAAATGATTAAAGAAATTATTTCTCTGAAGAACACATAAATTCTTATAAATCAAGTGGTAATTGAGATGGAGTGGACTGTTTGAATATCATTGCCTAGAGCTAATAATATTTTAAAGAAACAAAAGACTTAAAAATTTATAAAATTGAGGGGTTTTTTTTACTGTTTTCAAAAAAGATATTAAAATTTTACCACCTTTGTGGAATTGATTTTTCTCTTTCTGTACTAGGCAGAAAAAAAATTAGTTTTACATTAATAAATCAAAATATGCAATAAATGAATTGTTTACAAAATACAATTTTATCAAAAATGTAGAAATTAATATTGCAGTTTAGCTTCCTATGTTTCAGTTTATTATATAAGGCAAAATAAAGATTAAAAATATATGCACTGAGGTTTTTGAAAGCAGACACCATACATTCATTCAGATTTTGTTATAGAAGAATCATTGATTTTATTCTTGCATCTACATTTCACAAAGGAAGTATCAGAGGAAAAAAGTATGTCTCACAGGCAAGGTTGAAAGCTCAGTTTCATTTTATTTCTTAATAGCAGGGAGCTGCTACACAGTAAAAAATATATGCTTCAGGAAGATTGAACTTGCTACCTTTTGCAGGGCTGTTCATCTTTTCTAAAGGACAGTTATCAACTAAGCAAAAAAGGAGGAAATGGCTATTCTGCTTGGCTTATGATATTATAAATCTATGACCATGTGGCTAGAAAAACCTAAGCATTCTAACTTAGAGTTTAAAAATTAAGAGGAAGGTGATAAAGTGCTGTTGTTGGGAGTATAGTTTTTGAAGTATATAGAATATAGCATGGTAGGCATGCCCTAGAATGGGCCCCAATAATCTTTACCTCTTGGTATTCAGGCTCTTGTGAAATCTCATTTTTGAGTGCGGGTTGGACTTATTGACTTGCGTGTAAACAGTAGAGTGTGGCAGAAGTGCTAGGCTGTTGTTTCCAAGATTAGTTTATAAACGTCTCTAACTTCTGTTTTTGGTGCACTCTCGTATTGCTCACTCAGAGCAAAGCCAGTTGTCATGTTTTGAGGCAGCTTTCAGGAGTCTCATTTTAGTGAGCTTAGAAGCAGATCTTCTGAGCCCTCCCAGAAGCTATATGTGTGAACTTGTAAGAGTTACTTCAACAGTCAAGCCCTGAGATCATTGCCATCCTAGCTGGCACCCTTATTGCAGGACCTTGAGACCCTAAAGCAGAAACACCCAGCTATTCCACCCCTGGATCCTGATCTATTGAAAGTGTGATGATAAATATTTATTTTTTCAGCTACTGAACTTTAAGATAATTTGTTATGGAGCAAAAGTTACTAATAACACAGACTCTAATTGAACCCCTGAGCCCACTTAATCTAAGTCTTAGATTCTGCATTGTTAAAATGGAGTAACACTGGTATAGAATATAGCTTGGTAGACATGCTCTAGAATGGCCCCCGGTAATCTTTGCTTCCTAGTATTGAGGCTTTTGTGAAATCTCATCTTTGAGTGTGGGTTGGACTTACTGACTTGCTTCTAAACAATAGAGTAGAGTGTGGCAGAGTGATAGGGTGTTGCTTCCAAGATTAGGTTATAAATGTCTCTGGCATTTTGTATAGGTGTTATGAAGACGTAATGGGATAATTCACATAATAACTCAGCATATGTAAATGCACATATGTAGTACTCAACTAAAGGAGCTATTATTTTTATTGCCTGTTTAATTTTTGGCAAGCTCTCTGGGAATCCTTTAGTTCATTTTTCCACTGTTAGATCGGAGTGTACCCTACCTTTTCAAAAGGTCAGTACACTACGAGTGGAACATAGAATTTGCCTTTAATATTTATTCTATGCCAGTATCAATATTCCCTGCTTTTCCATAGCTATCAGTTACTATTCTTACCCTAAGACTCAGTTACTTCCAAACCACTGAACTCATTCTGATTAAGCAGGCCAGACATATATTAGCTATAGGAGGGAGGGCTTGAACTCTGGACCAGATTGAATACTAGCTGAAACAGGGAAGAGGTGAAAGTACCTCTGTTAGACACACCCACCGGTGCCATATCAGTTTACCATTGCCATAGCAGCACCTGGAAGTTATCCCTTTCAATGACAATGACCCAATGACTCCAAAGTTACCACCTTTTTTCTAGAAATTTCTGCATAAGCCACCCCTTAATTGGCATGTAATTAAAGTGGGTATAAATATGACTGCAGCCCTGCTTCTGAGCTGCTACTCTTCACTGCCTATGGAGTAGCCCTGCTCTGCAGGAGCAGTCACAGAGCTGTAACACTGCCACTTTAATAAAGCTATTTTCTTCTACCACTGACTCATACCTGATTTCTCTCCTAAACAAAGCCAAAACATTTCTGGGACTAATCCCGATTCTCAGGCTCACTTTGCCTGCAACAGTCTTAGTCTCCAACCAGCTGAGTTTAGAATGAATACTACAGTCTTAATCCCAAAACGAAATTAAGTTTGGGGTTTGAGGAATAATAGCTTCTTAAACTTCAGATTGTCACTGTCTCTCATTAGCTTTCTTCCTGGGCTGTGACTTCCCTGATGTGTACAATAAGACAGGATATCAAGCCTGGTGGCTCTATATCTATGCCTGACTCCCTAAACCAACCATACTTTCTCTATTAATTCTGTATCTCTGTGATTGCTGAAATTTTTCTTCTTTGAGTGCAAATAAGTTCTCAGTAGGCCTACGTGGATTATGCCAGCTATTGTCAGACAGAATTTTGATAACTCCGTCATGAGGATGAGCTTTTATCATTTCCTCTGTAATTCCCTCAGAATAAACAGTCCCAGATCTTCCATTGCCTTTTCCCTCTTCTTCCTCCATATATCCTATTTATCAACATTTGTCCCACTACGCCTTCCTTCTATCTTTATCACAGTAAGATTGAAAACAGCACATTTTTACAAAGGCAGTAATTTACTAAAGTTATGTGAGACAGTGTGAAGAAAAAAAACATTGTCCAACAATTAGGATAAAGTATACCTTCTCAGTTAAAGTGAATATATGTCTCCAAGGATTGATTTTATTAAAGCACCTTTTATCTCCACCCCCAACAAAATGTACTCAGTATGACCATTTTGTGATAACGCCAACTCTAACTTGTACACTAAAGAAAGTGTACTTTCAAAATGATGATGACTATTTATTTCTATATATAATGGGATTGATATAAACTGCTATATTCTTTATAAAAAAATCTTTAGAAAATGAAAGTTTTCCCTGCTAATTTAACTTAAGAGTGATTTTATAAATCTTCCTGAATAATAGACCCATGGCTTGGCTATATATTCAGCAGATTGGGAGACACAATAATTGTGATGGATTATTGTCTATATAAAGTAAGATATCAGGACAATTTTGTAATAAAAATTGTATACAATATCACAATCATTCTGGTGAAAATTCTGAGGAATTTAATCATTCCTAAAGCTAAAATGATGGATTTAAATAGTCCTACATTAATTTGTTTAGATAAATGTCTTCACTCAAGAGATCTAGCACATTTTAGAAATGATGAGTCAATGTATGATAAAATAAGTAATCTGCACTGATGGAGTTAACCCTTACCTCATTGTTTTCCAATTAGAGCGATGTTATAAATTAAACATAGTGACAACCAGGTCGGGTAGGTTCTAATGTATAAATCCTGGTGTGAATATTTTTATTATTATAACATGCCAACAGATTTTACTCGCATACCCAGTTTATAAGGTATTCGATTAACACTATAATTAACCCCAACTTGAAAATAAATGTGAAGGTCATTTTAATTACTGACATTTAATCTGTGCATGAGTTATATGGAAGAGTATTTTTAATTTTATCACTTAAAGGGTGTTTGTCTCCTCTTAAAATTATTTTCTTTTTATTTTCCATGTTATAATTATCACCTTTGTTGCTTCTTCAAAAAGCACCATCCAGAAAATATGCTTAATAATAAAAACTGAGCACAGTTACCTAAACATGCTTTTTTTTCCCCTGAGACACAGCAGAGTACAGGGAAAGTATGAAGAAAGGGACCCAGCAGCAGTGATATTTTTGTAACTACAACCTACAGGTAATCAAAAATTTACTGAAATGTTTTAAAAATATCTATACATTTTACTACATGTGTAATGATCCTTTTACAAATTGTGTCAGTTACAGAGAGACAATAAACTGTAGTGCTTCTTTTCCAACCCCTGGACAAAAAGTGTTTTGTGATTAAAAAAAATGTATGTATGTGGTGTGTGTGTGTGTGTGTGTGTGTGTATATATATATGTATATGAAGATATATGTATATATGTGTATATATATATGTATATGAAGATATATATTATATACACACAATGCTCATATACATATCAAATGCTACAGAGACTATCCCCTGTTAGAATTTATAAGTCACATTAGCAAATTACTCTGTGGAAAACCTTATTTAGGAAACACGTTATGTCTCACCTAAGTTTTCTAAATTTAATTAAAACTCCTTTTTTTCACTGCTCACGTATCATCTTCTGAAAATGTTTTGTGCAGGGAAGATTAAAACCCATGTGGTAGGAACTATTATCTTCATTATGTAGAGAAGGTAATTGAATTAAAATATTAAAACATTCACCCATAGAAAGTTTATAAATGATAGTACTGCCATTTTAATATGGATCAACTCACTTACCATTCCGTTTCCTTTCTGTCACCCAAATTTGTCCTCCTTATATATCATTATATATTTATTTATATATATTATTTATATATTTGACCTCTATATATAGAAAAAATTTGGTTATGCTTTTAGAAAACATATTCAATGTTAAGGTATCTCTGAAGAAAACTACACATTATATTTAAATTCTAATTAATGTTGCCACTAATTGCTGTGTAACTCTGTATGAACTCCTAGAATTGAAGATGTCAGGATTAAAACATACTGCCAGGTGAGTTGGTAGGAAAAAATGTGGATGTTATTACAGCCTCATCTTTCTGCTCCTCGAATGCAGAGTTTTAGAGAAGAAAAAGTGTGAGTAGGTATGACTATGATACAGTTTCTCATTTGCTGGAAAAGTACTGTTTAAAAGATTGAACACAGGCAGTGAATTACAGTGAAAAGAGCTCTTGAATTCAGAGGACTTGGGATCTAGTCCTGGCTTCATTGTCTACAAACTCTGTACTTATAAGTAATTGGTAAACCATTAAGTGTATTATGAAGACTATTAGAAATGGGAAACGTTTAAAAATTATTTTTTAATAATTTATATATGGCCAAGATTGACCATATATATAAATATACTGTATCCATAAAAACACACCAGTTCTATACTAAAAAGTAATTCAGATGTAGAATTGTATCTATAGTTATATCTGTATCCATATTTATATCTAGTTAAATAGACATGTAGACAGATGTAGTTTAGCTGTAGATATAAGTAAAGGTAAAGTACAGATCTAGAGATAGAGATGGCCATTTTCTTCCCAGAAAAGATAACAAAAACCACTATCAGAATCTATTTTATTCAATAAACCTTTATCTGTGCCCTAATATATAGAAGGCATTGATCAAGGCACTGTGATTTTTTAGTGAAATAATACTACTCTGACCTCAAAAAATGTACATAAAATCTCATAGATGAGATCAGGCTTATATACCTGTAAAATAAAGATGGGGAGGGCACGGCCTAATACAGTAAATGCTGTATAAATTCTATAGTTGAGATAAGCCGATTGGAGGAAGGGATTACTGGTTCTGTTTCAAGGAACTGTTAAAGGCTTAATAATTGAACAGGCTATTTATTGAGCTTAAAATATCCAAAGACTTCACTCTAACACTATTTTATTAAATCTTTACCAGAAGGATCTAAAGTCCTTGAAATAACTTAGCTCTAATTAAATATACCAAATCCAGTTTCAGATTCTTTCACTGGGCCTTCACATTGAAAGTGAATGTTCAATTGAAGGTAACTTTCAATTCACCTTCTGAAGTCTACAAAAAGAAAATCAGCTTTTCTCTAATGTTTAAGTGACTTCTCTGTCTGCCTCTGAGGCATGGAAAGGCTGTAGACAATCAGCAGTCCTACAGGGCTTTTGTTTCAAGTCAGTCTGAGTAATCTTGATTTTAAAAAGGTACAATAATTTTAAGTAGAATGTAGAAGAAAAAGGCAAACATCTAAACCTGCAAAAAATAATTTTTGATGTATTCATTTCCCAGTATATTATGTAGTGAGAAGAAAAGTGAGATTATCTTCATCCTTTTCTAAATGGAGTGCTAACTAGCCAAGTTCAGGGATTCATTCATGTGCGTAAAATCTGAAAGTGGCTATGCTTGTTTGTTTTCTAGGTGCAAATAAAGATGACACTCAACTAATAAGTCATTACTGCTCTCCACCATGTCCTTTTTTTTCCCGAGGGCATATATCCCTTTTGTTAGGCTTATTTTGTCAGATATTTCTACATGTTTAGATTGAGCTTATACATTTTTGGCAATAATATCACAGAAGGAATGTGTCCATTTCTGTGCATTATATCAGATGTCATATGTCATTATAACTGGTGATGTTAACTTTGATCATTTGGCTGATGTCATGTATGGCAGGTTTATCTACTGTAAAGTTACTGTTTTTGCATTCTGTATGGATAAATATCTTAGAATAAGAAATAAGGTACTCTGACACTACACAAATATCCTATAATGTATCTCTTCTTAGAGTTTGCATAATAATTGTGGCATACAGTCTTGCCATTAATAATTATTAATGTGCTGTTCTAATGAAAATGTTCTATTTTCTTCATTTCTTCTACATTTATTAATTGGATTTATTCTACAGAACTACCCATTCGCCCACATTTATTTACTTATTCAATTAAACATTATATCAGCTGAACACATGGATATTTATTCTTTGGGCAATAATACAATGTTTCATTATTTTGTTGCTCTAATTGTTCTACATTGGTTATTGGAGCTCGTTCAGGGAGTCCCCTCTGCCTTTTTAATGTGCCTCCACCCTTTATGAGAATTTCCTTATTTTTTGATCCACAAGATTCTCTGGACTCATCTTGCATATTTCCTTTTCTTGATCTGGAATCAAACATTCCTCCTAAGAACTCAAGTCCCTTGTAATGAAGAGTGCTCTTCAGACATTAAGGTCTGAGTGCTTGGTGTGCTCGTTGCTACTAGAGTAATACTGTTTCTAGGTCTTCTCAACTCACAAAGCTTAGATTAAGCACACATGCATAAAACATTTGTATATTTTTCTCTAAATATTTGTATAAATATTTAAAAACCATATCTTTATAATCATAGTTTCACCTGTTAATCTAACAAGCACAGGTTTTATTCTAGCCTTTCCACTTCAGTCTTTGTAACTTTTTCTCTGTCGTTTAGAAACCAGAGTCTCAGTATATACAACATATTTATTTGTTCAACTTTATTTAGTTTCAAATTTCCTAACCCGAATGCATTTCATTAAAAAAAAAAAATGTGCTAACTAGAGTGCAATGTTTGTTTACTATTCTCCCTTAGCCTGTCTTTTCTGCTGTAACAGAATGCCTGACACTGGATAACCTGTAAAGAACAGAAATTTATTTTCTCACCGTTTTGGAGGCTGGGAAGTCCAAGATTCAGTCACTGGCATATTTCAAGGGCTTTCTTGTTGCATCCTCTGCAGAGAGGAAACAGTTTCCCCACACGGCAGAAGGCCAAGTGCAAAGAGGAAAACAGGGGCCCAAATATGCCCTTCTGTGACGGTACGAATCCCACTCATGAGGGTGGAGCTATCACCTCCCAAAGGTCCCATCTTCTAACACTGCAACCAAATTTCAACATGAGTTTGGGAGGGAACAAATTTTCAAACCAAAACAATTATTTTTGTCTCTAATCTTAAAATATTTAGTCAAATCACTGCTTTTCAGTGTAACTACAGTTGGTTTTCTTTTTGTTTGCTACTACGTCATGTGTGGTTTTGTTGTTCACTTGTTCATTTAGGTTCATAGGACATAGGTTGTATTTGATTTTGGGTTCCTCCCATATATTGGTTATTTGTTTTTAATTTACATGCAGTAAAATTCACTTTTTGTAGTGTGCAGCTTTATGGGTTTTGGGGAGTCATATATTCATAGTCCTGATACAAAACAGTCCATCACACTAAAAATTGTCTTGACGTTACCCACTCCATTTTTCCTGAATCTGACAACTACTGGCCTAAGTCTATAGTTTTCTTTTCCGTAATATCATATAAGTAGGAGCATACACTATGTAGACTGGGGGTTCTCGGTGAGAGACAGATTTGTTCCCAAGGGTATATTTGACAATGTCTGTAGACGTTTTTTGATTGGTAAGACTGGAGCAAGGTTAACTACTGCCCTCTAGTGAGAAGAGTTTAGAGATGCCACTCAATCTCCTGCAAGGCACAGGACGATGCCTGACAACAAAGAAATTATCCCGCCCCAAATGTCAGTGGGGCCCAAGTTGAGAAACGCTGACACACATTTTTGTGTCTGGCTGCTTTCACTTCAGAAGCCAGACTCAAAGAATCACTTAAAGATTCATCCATGTTGTTTTCAGATCAATCGTTGTTGGATCAATAGTTTCTAACCTTTTTTTCTGACTAGTATTACATTGTGAGCCGTATCTCACATAGGCTGTCCATTTATTTACACAGGAAGGATATCCTTTTGTTACCAGTTTTTGGCAATTATAAATTAGGCTGTTATAAACATTCGTATCCAGGTTTTACGTGGACATAAATTTCATTTGTCTTTGTCAGAAATGTGATTGTTTCTCCCAGTCTGTGTTTTATTTTCTTCTCCTTATAATACTGTTTTAGATGAAAATAATTATTTTGATAACATCCAATTTTCTACGGATTTTGTTTTTGTTATTGTATCTAAATACTCTTAGCTTAAACCAAGGTCATAAAATTTTATTTATGTTTTAATTGTCCTATATTGTTTTTCTCTTTTTCATATTTGGCTTGTAGTCATTTTGAGTCAAATTTGTAAGGTTTGAGGCATGGGTCAAGGTTTATTTTTGCACATATGGGTATCCAGTTGTTTAAGTTCCAGTTGTTAAGAAAATGAAATGACTGTGAACATTTCTCAAAAAATAAATTGATTATATTTGGGTGGGTCTATTTCTGGGCACTCTAATCCATTCTATCTATCTACAGATCTGTTTTGCAGTGAATATCATACTGTCTTAACCACTGTAGCTTCATAGTAAGTCTTGACATCTAGTAATGTGAATGATCTAGCTTTTTATTTCTTTTCCAAAATTGTTTTGGTTATTCTGTTTCTTTTGTCTTTCCATAAATTTTATAATCATCTTGTTAATATATATATATTTAAAGAAAAAATTACTGGTATTTTGATTGGTATTGCATTTGATTTGTAATTTAACTTTAAGAGAATTGAATTTTTAACAAAGTGAATCTTTCAATCCATCAACACACTGTATCTCTCCATTTATTTTGGGCTTATTTGATTTCTTTCATCCATATAGTTTCCTGCATACAGAAATATGCATGTATGCATTAAATATTTACATATCTCATTATTTGTTTTATTCTTAATGGTAGTGTTTTTATCTTTTAAGTAACTAGTTCATAGCTGGTATACAGAAATACAATTAATTTTCTGTAGAGTAATATTTTATGTTTAAACCTTTCTGAGTTCATATATTAGTTTTGGAAGATTTTTAAAGAGTCTGTGGGATTTTCTGTGGAATCAACCATGTTTGTAAAGAAAGACATTTTTTTTTTTTATCTTCAATCTGTACACTTTTTATTCCTGCCTTATTACACCAACTAAGATTTCCAGTATGATATTGGCTTGGCTTGTTTCCAATCTTGGCACAAAGCATCCACTGTTTATATCATTAAACATGTTGTAAGTTAAATGATTTTATATCTCTACCTTATTGAGTCAAAGAAGGTTTTATTCCCAGTGTTTTGAGATTTTTCCACAGTCTATTCAATATATATTCTTCAATAAACAGATAATGAATTTTGTCAAATCCAATTTCTGCTTCTAGAGTTAATTAAATGATTTCTCTTTTTAAATGATAGGAATAATGTTAATTTTATTGATCAATTCTTACACGTTGAACCAGTTTGGTATTGTTGAGATAGACCGACTTTGGCTATGATATGCTATTACTTTTATATTATATTTTGGTGTTAATTTGCTAAAATATTTTGTCAGGATTTTTGCATCTATGTATATGAGAAATACTGGTCTGTAGCCTTTGGTATGACAACAGTGTTGGTCTTATAAAATTTTGGGGGAAGTATTTTCCTTTTCTTCAACTTTCTGAAAGAGATAATGGAGAAATGGTATTATTTGTTCTTTAATGTTTGGTAAAGTTCAACAGTAAACCCTTCAGTCTCTGGGAGATTCATTTAAAATGAGTTTTTTGCTGAAAATTCTGCAGCCACCAAGCTCACCTGCCATTCCACACTCTACCAATTTGTCAGTTATTCTTGCTGAATTCTCCTTATCATTGTCCAGTTTCTGTACTAGTTAAGCAAATAATCAAATCCTGACTCTCCCTGCAGATGCCTGTTTCTCCCCAGATATTAGGTTGGCAGGTTTCCCTGTGATGGTCTCTCTCTGATGACTGCAAATCAAAACCACAGTGAAATACCATCTCATCCAGTCAGAATTGCTATTTATTAAAAAGTTAATAAATAACATGCTGGTGAAGCTGTGGAGATAAAGTGATGCTTACACACTATTGATGGGACTGTAAATTAGTTCAGCTATTGTAAAAAGCAGTTTGATGAATCCTTAAAGAACTCAAAGCAGAATTACCTTTTGACTCAGCAATCCCATGATTGGGTATATACCCAACATTCGTTGGGTATACATTGTTCTGCCATAAACACATGTGCACGTGCATGTTCATTGCAGCACTGTTCATAGTAGCAAAGACATAGAATCACCCTATATGACGGTCAATGGTAGACTACAATAAAAAAATGTGGTACATATGCACTATGGAATACTATATAGCCATAAAAAGAATGAGATTATATCATTTGCAGTAATATGGACAGAGCTGGAGGCAATTATCCTAAGTGAACCAACACAGGAACAGAAGGTCAAATATCATATGTTCTCTCTTATAAATGGGAGCTAAACATTGAGTACATATGGACACAAAGAAGGGAACAATAGACACTGGGACATATTTGAGGTGGAGAGAGGGAGGAGGGTGAAGACAAAAAAAAAATCAAAAAAAACCTACCTATCGGGTAGCAAAGGTAGCACATCTACTTATGCTTATGTTTTGGGTAGTAAAATAATCTATACATCAGACCTCTGTGACACGCATTTTACCTATATAACAAACCCGCATATGTACCCCTGAACCTAAAACAGAAGTTATGAATAAGTAAATAAATATTCAGAAAGAAAAAGAAAAGCTATGGATTTGGAGTTTTTGTAGATTTTTCTTGGGAGAACAACATTCTTTCCAGCATTTGACATCACTGAATAGAAATTGGAAATCACTTAAGTGTTAAATTTTTAGTAGCTGTATTAATTTCTAGAACATTTTTATTCCTTATCTATTTAGTAGCTTAAGCATTATCGAATGTTTTAAACATTATTCTGTTATTACTGTGATTGTACTCATCTGTTTTACATCTGTTGACCTTCTCCTATGAGTACCTGGTAGGATTGGTAATTTGTCGTCTTGTGTGATCTGTAATTTTGAACATGAACACATCTGGTCTTTTTTGATCTTTTCTTTTTCTTTATTCCCACATCTATACACTGAATTGTGGAAATTACCTGCAGAGCAGTCTTCTGTTTGCCTCTGAAGGAGCTCTGACAATGAAATTAGACAACAATCTTGCATTTAGTGCCAACCTGGGATTTTTATTACTCATAAGTGAACTTTGCTTTTATTTTTCTACTTACAACCCTTGATGCTTCCACAGGCTTCCTTACCTTTCCTCAGTTACTTAGCAATTTTTCTTGGCCAAGTTTCATTGACAAAAATCTTTTGAGGCTTCCAGTTTTACAGAGGATTTGAACATCCTCCTCCCATACGTTGTAAATCACACTTCCTTTGAATAATCGGATACACTTATGTTTTCTGGCATTAGTTTACACTTTCCATGCTGGCTTGTCAGAAATTTTGCCATATATAGTTTATGTACCTTCAAATTCAGTTCACTATAATTTTCTGCTTAATTGTAATGATGACCTTCCAGGAAAGGCATCTTACAAAAAGGACACTGTGGCTAGTGATATGTGACCCAGAATCACAATTAAGTCTGACCTGAGTATAATTAAGAAATTAATGGATGCTACTCTTGATCAGTTTGGGAGAAGATGTTTATTATAAGTATTGCAATGAAACGTAGCTGCTTTATTCCCCAGTAAATACAAGCTAAGATTTTTTTTTAATTGTGTGTCCAGCATTTGTAACTGTTTATATCAGATAAGACAGACCTTTCCAGAGCAGCTTAGTCTATATGTAAATTAATTCTCCAAAAACCCACAGATAATCTATATGGTAACCTATTCAACATTTGCCCAAAATCAGTGTCAAACTTGGTTATCTAAATACTTTTCAAAACCATCTTCTGAAAATGGGAAGAGAGACTTCTGAAAAACTTCAGTCCCGAAGCCAAGATTCCTGAACTCTAATGCTTCCCATCTCTAATGCTCAAAAGATGTAAGTACTTGAATGATTCAACCTTTCTCTGCTAGTTTTCCTCATCTATTGAGAGGATTAAAGAATATGGGTAAAATATAAATTATTATTGGCTGTTTCAGCCCTCTCCAATGTCAGTCTCCCTCTCACCTTATATATATGCATAAAGACAGTGACCTTATGTGTGTGATTATATTTACAAATATAAGTTTATGTTTGTATGTTTACATATACATACTTATACAGCACAATATATAATATATATCTCTGTTTATGTACATATATATCCCTAGCATCACCAAGATTATTTCCATGACCTCACTTATAAATGTCTTCAATACCCTGCACAAGACACTTGAGCTTACTTATGATAACTAGGAGGTCTCTTACTACTTCATCATCAATCTTGGGCTTCCATTTTTTTTTTAGCAGTATTTAATTACCTCTCTAGGTTGACCATCATTTTCTGTTAAAGAAAAACTCATACAAAATGTCTGAAATGTTTTCACGTGCAGTCTGTTGTCTATGTATTTGGCTAATGCCAACCTGCTTCTTCCTTCTTCATTCTCTGTTGCCATGGAGTTTTCAGCCAACTCAGTTTTTGCCTGGCTTTCATTGAAGATAAAGACAAGTTTCTACATTGATAATGTAAAATACATCAATTCTTTAAGCCTGATTTAATGAAAAAGGCATTAAAATAGGAGCTAAGCTTTCAGATTTATTATTCAGGCTCTATTTTTCACTCTTTGTATAACCTTTGAGAAATCACCTAACTTAAGGCCTACCATGAAAATATGGGGCTGGTGTTGGAGATAAATGAGAGTTTTCTTTATGTATGCTTAGGCTTGATTTTTGGTAGAGTGAGTAGTATGTTTTTATTTCAAATTATGTCATAACATTGAAATGTTTAGAGGATAACATAGGTTAACATGAATAAACTTCCCCTTTAATAAATATTAACAATTGTGTTTTGCTTCTAATAAAATAAATATATTACAGAAAAAAATTAAGTCACCCTTTTCTGTTCTCAAACATTTTAGTTTTTTTCCTCATAAAAAACAATTTCATGCTTTCTAATGTAGACATTTTATATAGGCATATCTTTAAAAAGCATATTTTGAATGTATATCTTATACCCATCATTTCAACATCTGCTGTTCACTCAACGTTAAGATTTTAAAATCTGTGTTTACATATACACTGCCTAGTTTTCATTAATAGATAATCTGTCTATGAATATGCCATAATTTTTATACCACTTCATCAATTGATAGGAATAAATTTGATTTTACTTTTTATAATTACAGAGAATTTTTCAAAAAGCAGTCTTTTGTCTAAACTCCCAACTTATATTTAGCAGTGATATTAAAATAAATGACAAAAATGATTTCTAATAAGAGAGAAATCTGTGTCACCTCTAGAAATTATCTCTACATTGAATAAAGAAAATTAAATTGCCTCACATTCCAAGTAGAGAAGTGCCACCTTTTCTTCTCTGCCAAATCTTCAGAAATACTGTAAAAGATTTTATACATTGAAACCCACTCTATTAGGTCATTTGTTGATAATAATCTCTTATAACTTTTTAGTTGTGCTTCCAGATGAGTTATTTAATTCATCAACATTTATTGAATATCTACTGTGTTTTTACTGAGAGCAAAAAAAGAAGATAGCATAAGTGTCCTTAAGAAGTATATATTAATCAACTACTGCAGAATATGTGTTACATATTAGAATACATAGGAAGAAATGAGAACTTCAGGTGAAGTGGTCATAGAAAGGTTTGAGAAAGTGATTTGAGTCATGCCTCCATATTTGGCTAAGAGTGGCAGAGGATGAATTGCCCAAAATATGTGAGTATATGGAAAATTCAAATCTTTAGATTGCAAATTGGACTGTGCACAGAATTCAGAGCAGACTTTTCAGGAAGTGAAGCGGAGGGAGACATACAGAGTGAACTTTTATGCAAAGCTAAAAATACTGGGCTTTAATTTTTAGTGCCAGAAATGGGGAAAAGAAGAGTCTTTAAAGAGGAAAATTGTTGTATGATACAATTAGTGTTACATGGTATGATGTATTTAATATATTTGATTGTGTTCGATCAACATAAAGATATAATTCTACACAAGTTTTTGTACTTTTTGCATTCTATTAGTTTTAGATTAAATTGAAGTGAACTGTATAACAAATGTATATTAATGGTATTTTAAATTAACCAGTGTTCTTGGGAATATTGATTTTTCCAGTCCAGACAATTTTAAAGTGTCTCTGGGTATATGAATTGCTAAACTTTTCTATTTAGTTAGATACCAGCATAGCATTTCAAACAAGAATTTTAGCTAATGTCAAAATAATAATAGTGAACAGCACAAGAGAGTTATTAAAGAATTTAGATATATTAATTGATAAATTTGGTATGGTAAGATATTTTGCTGATATTTACACTTTTAAACCTTTCAGGAAGGAGGATCTTAATTAAAATTTATATTGACTATCTCATGTGTTTTCTAATGTCATGATTTTAATCTACTAACATTTAAATGCAGTGAACACAAATTATTCAGAAAAAATAGTGTTTCCTTCCATATTTATGATGGTATTTAACAGTAAAAAAAAACCTTGGTAGATGCTTTAAAACATAAGAAATACATTTTTATAATTTTAGAATACATTGCTCTTATTACGTAGGTTGAGACTGCGGAAACAAAGCAATATTCATTCACCTCCACGCTTCATGTAGGTTATTAAGATGGGCTGGATGAATTTGGTGTAATTTCTAATGTCTTCAAGAGTTGGGTGCTTCTATCTTTACCCCGTAACTTTCCTAAAAAAGAAAAATACCTGTTACTGTAACTTGAATTTTATATTATGAATTAAAAATAAGCTTGAGTCTTGGATGAATTAAAAAGTAAAATATAAAAGAGAAATCATGTTACCGCATTCTGTAAGTGTTCGCAAGTTCTGATGGTTGCCTCAGGCCTACAGGGAGGGGTGCAGTAAGGTCATAGCGAAAGAAAACAACACAGTAACCAAATGACATTTCTGTATCTCTTATTTACTCAGCAGAACTGTGAGCTAATTTACCAGTATTTCCTTTCCAGTCTCCAGGTGGACAGCATCTATGATTCCCTCAACTATCAGTCACCTTTTCTTATATTAAAAAAAAGCCCCAGATGCTCAGATTTAAAGCCACAAGCATTTGTTTAGTCCATAATTCTACAGGTGAGCAACTTGGTCTGGGCAGTTCTTCTCATTTCAGTGAATGAAGTCAGCTGCTGGGGGCTGGTTGTCGAGGATGGCCTCTGCTGGGAAAACTCAACACAGCTTACACATAGTATCTAAGCCGTCTGCAGGCCAGCTGGAGCTTGCTCACATGGTATTGGCAGGGTTCAGAGAAGTAAAATCATGCCAGCTCTTTTAGGGCCTAGTCTCAGAGCAGACGCACTCTCACTCTTATCATCTTCTATAATCAAAGCAAGTCACTGGGACATTTCCAAATTCAAGGAGACGGAGGGATAGTCTCCACCTCTTGTTGGGAGGACCTGGAAAGTCACATTGCAAAGTGCATGAGTATTGTGAGGGAGGAAAATTATTTCTACAATCTGTGACACTTCCATTGTTCTTAATGTAGCATTATATTCTTCTCCAAGGACCACACAAGCAAGCTTAGACAGCCTATGTTTTCATGTATATGTATGACTGTTTATACACATATCATTTGCATATGCTTTTTACATTTTATATAAACAGTATACATTGTTATCATTTTTGTTCTGTTCAATATTTTTATTGCCATGAATATAGCTATATATGCAATGATTTCCTTTTGATTAGAATGTAATATTTCATTGCATGACTGTATATGCAAATATAAGTACATAATATGTCACTATCATTTACCTTATTTATGGGCTTTGAATGTTTATAGGTTTTCATTATTCCCCAAAATGTAACAATCAACACCATCCAAATATCTTGTTATACACACACACACACACACACACACACACACACACACACACTACTTTTATCAGGGCATATACTTAGAATTCTGATGGGAAATTTACCTTTTCAATTTTGTCACATAAGTTGCATACAAATTTCTTGCCAAAGTGACAATATTAATTTGCATCCCAGCAACAGTGTATTATAGCTTCTATTCCTGGTATTCTAGCCAGCACTAAATATCATCAGGATGTAAACTTATGAATGAGAAATATCTTATTATTGAAATAATAAAGTATGAATTGTCACTTTCCCATATAACACTACCTTCTCTGAGAAAAATCTGGCATTTGTCCAAGAGAAATTGGGTTGAAAATCTTTCTGTACAACATAGAATGATAGTATCCACAACTCTCATTAAGAGTGTGTGTGGACTCTACATTGAGTGTGTTTCTCAGCTCTTCCATTAGCAACTACTTCAATTGCTAATGAATACTAATATTTTCTGATTCCCTTCAATTCTAATGGGCTCTTGGTTGGACACAGGCAGAGAAATGCTTTAGGATTGTTAGCTAAAAAATACCTGACTACTCAGTTGTCTTCTCATCAATTTCATTTCTCTATGAATCCAACCTCAGTGGATACATTCCTCCAGCCCTCCTCAGTGTTTGTGGAAAGACATAAATTAGCAAAAGTTCTAGAGAACTCCTTGGATTGAGCTAGGTCTAAAGATTTTTCTAAGCCTTAAAAATTATCATGTATAAACTTACTACTCTTTTAAAGCAGAAAATATTAAAATAACTTAAAAATATATATCAAGTACCTGGAAGAAAAGTGAAAAAGTCAGTCATGCAAGTGTTGTTCAAATGTTACAAACATCTAGAAGTTTACACATTTTAAATAATGTAATACACATTTTGAAGAATGGCTTATGTTTGTGTAATTATAAATTTCTAGTCCACTCAAGTCTGATAAATTAAGGTTTAGGTACATATATCAGGAGTAGTTAGCTCTTGTCTGAATGCCATTTTAATCAACATATAAGTAGTGGGACTTTATAAGCAAAAAATTATTTAATAAAATAGTTATTAACAAATAAATGTATTATTTGCTAGGCATTTTATTAGATACTAAGAATACAAAGATAAGACATAATCTCTTGAGGATCTTAGAAATGAAAACAAACATATATAGCACACATATGTCTGCATATAATATTTATCATAGATATCTAAAATATAGTAAGAAAAGTGCTAAGAATATAAACTACAAAAAGATATTTGTATGTGCTTGTGTGTGTGTGTTGCAGACTAAAAATAAGATTCTAAGCTCCCCAACTGACTGAATGGGCCATCTTTTGGCCATGCAGACCCCTAGTAACCTTGAAAATTAAGTCCTTGGCCATAAAAGAAAGGGATAGGAGGTTGAACGTGCCTCCTTACACGTTCCTATTTCTTGCCAACTGCCATTAATCTTTGTTCCCTAAGGGCTAAAGAGAAACCAGCCCTTTCAAGAAATGTCACAGCTGATATCAACCAACTACCTAATGCTACCCCTCTTTTTTTCCTCATAAGAGACCACCCAACACAGAGAGTTTCTGGACAGTCTATGAAAAATGTAGAGTAAGAGTTTTCATGTCCTCTGAGTCACTGTTTGTCATCAGAGGGCTAAAAACTCTACCTTTGAAAAATAATAATCCTACCAATTTTTGTACATGGGTCCCACAGAGAGGCATGAAGCTCAGTTGCACAGCTTTCATAAATACTTATGATTCCACCTAAAACTTACTAAAAACTTATATTTGGCCTCCTGATTCAGCATAAATTCCTGTTCCCTTCCCTTTGCACCTCCCTCAAATTATCTGTTTCTGGCTTCTACTGGAGGCTATGCTTCCTACCCTATCAGAGTGGCCATCCTGCAGGCTGCAACCCTTTATAAGAAATAAAATCTCTTCCTCTCCTTATCTAAAATTATAAATTATATTTTTTATTGTACTTTAAGCTCTGCAGTACATGTGCACATCTTGCAGGATTGTTGCATAGGCACCAACATGCCATGGTGGTTTGCTGTCTCCATCCCCCATCATCTACATCAGTCATTTCTCCCAGTGTTATCACCCCACCCCTCGCTGTCCCTCCCATAGTCCCAGCCCCAATAGATCCCAGTGAGTGATGTTCCCCTCTTTGTGCCCATGTGTTCTCATTGTTCAACACCCACCTATGAGTGAGAACATGAGGTGTTTGGTTTCTGTTCTTGTGTTAGTTTGCTGAGAATGATGGTTTCCAGATTGATCCATGCCCCTACAAAGGACACAAAGTCATTGTTATATATGGCTACAAAGTATTCCATGGTGTATATGTTCCACATTTTCTTTGTCCAATCTGTTATTGATAGGCATTTGGGTTGGTTCCAGGTCATGCTATTGTAAACAGTGCCACAATGAACATACGTGTGCATGTGTCCTTATAATAGAACGATTTATAATCCTTTGGATATATACCCAGTAATGGGATTGCTACGTCAAATGGAATTTCTATTTCTAGGTCCTTGAGAAAGTGCCACACTGTCTTCCACAATAGTTGAACTAATTTACACTCCCACTAACAGTGTAAAAGTGTTCCTATTTCTCCACATCCTCTCCAGCATCTGTTGTCTCCAGATTTTTTAATGATCGCCATTCTGGCGTTGAGACGGTATCTCAGTGTGGTTTTGATTTGCATTTCTCTGATGACCGGTGATGATGAGCATTTTTTCGTATGTTTGTTGGCCCTTATAAATGTCATCTTTTGAAAAGTGTCTGTTCCTATCCTTTGACACTTTTGAATGGGTTTGTTTCTTTTTATCTTGTAAATCTGCTTTAGTTCTCATTGATTCTAGATATTAGCCCTTTGTCAGATGGGTAGATCGCAAAAATTTTTTCCCATTCTGTTGGTTGCCGGTTCACTTTAATGATTGTTTCTTTTGCTGTGAAGAAACTCTTAAGTTTAACTAGATTCCGTTTGTCTATTTTGGCTTTTGTTGCTAAGCTTTTGGTGTTTTAGTCATGAAGTCCTTTCCTATGCCTATGTCCTGAATGGTATTGCATAGGTTTTCATCTTTTTTATGGTGTTAGATCTTACGTTTAGATATTTAATCCATCTGGAGTTAATTTTAGTATAAGATGTAAGGAAGGGGTCCAGTTTCTGCTTTCTGCACATGGCTAGCCAGTTTTCCCAACACATTTATTAAACAGGGGATCCTTTTTCCATTGCTTGTTTTTGTCAGGTTTGTCAGAGATCAGATAGTTGTAGATGTGTGGCATTGCTTCTGCTGCCTCGGTTTGGTTCCACTGCTTTATATCTCTGTTTTGGTACCAGTACCAAGCTGTTTTGATTACTGTAGCATTGTAGTATACTTTGAAGTCAGGTCGTGTGATGCCTCCAGCTTTGTTATTTTTGCTTAGGATTATATTTTGCTTTAGGATTTTTGCTTGGCTATGTAGTCTCTCTTTTGGTTCCATATGAAGTTTAAAGTGTTTTTTTCCAGTTCTGTGAAGAAAGTCAATGGTAGCTTGATGGCGATAGTGTTGAATCTATAAATTACTTTGGGTAGTATGGCCATTTTCACACTATTGATTCTTCCTAACCATGAGCATGGAATGTTTCTTCATCTGTTTGTGTCCTCTTTATTTCCTTTAGCCGTGGTTTGTAGTTCTCCTTGAAGAGATCCTTTACATCCTTTGTTAGTTGTATTCCTGGGTGTTTAATCCTCTTTGTAGCAATTATGAATAGGAGTTCGCTCTTGATTTAGCTCTCTGTTAGCCTGTTATTGGTGTATAGGAATGCTTGTGATTTCTGCAAGTTGATTTTGTATCCTGACTTTGCTGAAGTTGCTTATCATCTTGAGATTTTGGGCTTAGATGATGGGGTCTTCTAAATATACAATCATGTCATCTGCAAATAGAGACAATTTGACTTTGTCCTTTCCTAATTGAATATGCTTTATTTCTTTTTCTTGCCTGATTGCTTAGGCTAGGACTTCTAATAATATATTGAATAGGAGTGGTGAGAGAGGGCATCCTTGTATAGTGCCAGTTTTCAAAGGGAGTACTTCCAGTTTTTGCCCATTCAGTATGATATTGGCTGTGGGTTTGCCGTGAATAGCTTTTATTATTTTGTGATAAGTTCCATTGATACCTAGTTTATTGAAGGTTTTTAGTATAAAGCACTGTTGAATTTTGTTGAAGGCCTTCTCTGTGTCCATTGAGATAATCATGTGGTTTTTGTCTTTGGTTCTGTTTATGTGATGCCTTACGTTCATAGACTTGCGTATGTTGAACCAGGCAGGGTTGGAGCCTACTTGATCATGATGAATAAGCTTTTTGATGTGCTGTTGCATTCTGTTTGCCAGTATTTTATTGAAGATTATTGCATCAATGTTCATCATGGATATTGGCCTGAAGTTTCCTTTTTCAGTTGTATCTCCACCAGGTTTTGGTTTCAGGATGATGTTGGTCTCATTAATTGAGTTAGGGAGGATTCCCTCTTTTGTATTGTTTGCAATAGTTTCAGAAGGAATAGTACCAGCTTCTCTTTGTACATCTGGTAGAATTTGACTGTGAACCCATCTGGACCTGGACTTTTTTTGGTTGGTAGGCTGTTAATTGCTGCCTCAACTTCAGATCTTGTTGTTTGTCTATTCAGGGTTTCATCTTCTTCCTGGTTTATTCTTGGGAGGGTGCAAGTGTCCAAGGAATTTATCCATTTCTTCCAGATTTACTGGTTTATGTGCATAGAGTTGTTTGTAGTCATAGCTGATGGCAGTTTGTATTTCTGTGGAATTGGTGGTGATATCCCCTTTATCATTTTTTATTGCATCTATTCAATTCTTCTCCTTTTTTGTTATTCTAGCTAGCGGTCTGTTTTGTTGATCTTTTCAAAAAAACAGCTCCTGGATATATTATTTTTTGAAGGGTATTTTTGTATCTGTATTTCATTCAGTTCTGCTCTGATATTAGTTATTTCTTGTCTTCTGCTAGCTTTTTAATTTTTTTTTATCTTGCTCCTCTTGCTCTTTCAATTTTGATGATAGGGTGTCGATTTTAGATCTTTGCTCCCTTCTCAAGTGGGCATTTATTGCTATAAATTTCCCTCTAGACACTGCTTTAAATGTGTCCAAGGGATTCTGGTTCATTGTGTGCCTGTTCTCATTGGTTTAAAGAAAATCTTTATTTCTGCCTTCATTTCATTGTCTGTCCAGTCATCTTTCAGGAGCAAGTTATTCAGTTTCCATGTAGGTGTGCAGTTTTGACTGAGTGTCTTAATCCTGTGTTCTAATTTGATTGCACTGTGCTCTGAGAGACTATGTGTTATGATTTCCATTCTTTTGCATTTGCTGAGGAGTGATTTACTTCCAATTATGTGGTCAATTTTAGAGTAAGTGTGATGTGGTGCTTAGAAGAATGTATATTCTGTGAATTTGGAGTGGAGAGTTCTGTATATGTCTGTCAGGTCCTCTTAGTTCAGATCTGTGTTCAAATCCTGGATATTCTTGTTGATTTTCTGTCTCGTAGATCTGTCTAATATTGACAGTGGAGTGTTAAAGTCTCCCACTATTATTGTGTGGGAGTCTAAAAATCTTTGTAAGTTGTTTAGAACTTGCTTTATGTATCTAGATGCTCCTGTATTGGGTGCATATATATTGAGGATATTTACCTCTTCTTGTGTTGATTCTTTTACCATTATGTAATGCCCTTCTTTGTCTCTTTTGATCTTTGTTTGTCTAAAGTCCAATTTATCAGAGACTAGGATTGCAACCCCTACTTTTTTTGCTCTCCATTTGCTTGGTAAAGCTTCTTCCATCCCTTTATTTTGAATCTATGTGTGTCTGTGCATGTGAGATGGGTCTCCTGAATACAGCACCCTGATGGGTCTTGACTTTTTATCTGGTTTGCCAGTCTGTGTCTTTTGATTGGGGCATTTAGACCATTTAAATTTAATGTTCATATCATTATGTGTGAATTTGATCCTGCCATTTTGTTACTGGCTGGTTGTTTTGCCTGTTAGTTGACACAGCTTCTTCATTGTGTTGTTGGTCTTTACCATTTGGTACGTTTTTGGAGTGGCTGGTACTGGTTGTTCCTTTCCGTGTTTAGTGCTTCCTTCAGGAGCTCTTGTGAGGCAGGCCTAGTGGTGACAAAGTCTCCCAGCATTTGCTTGTTCGTAAAGGATTTTATTTCTCCTTCACTTATGAAGCTTAGTTTGGCTGGATATGACATTCTGCATTGAAAGTTCTTTTCTTAAAGGATCTTGAATATTGGCCTCCATTATCTTCTGACTTGTAGGGTTTCTGCTGAGAGATCCACTGTGAGTCTAATGGGCTTCCCTTTGTAAGTGATCAGACTTTTCTCTCTGGCTGCCCTTAGCATTTTTTCTTTCATTTCAACCCTAGTGAATCTGACGATTATGTGCCTTGGGGTTGCTCTTCTTGAGGATTATCTTTGTGGTGTTCTTTGTATTTTTTGGAGTTGAATGTTGGCCTGCCTTACTAGGTGGGGAAGTTCTCCTGGATAATATCCTGAAGAGTGTTTTTCAGCTTGGATTCATTCTCCCCATCACATTCAGCTACACCGATCAAACATAGATTTGATCTTTTCACATAATTCCATATTTCTTGGAGGCTTTGTTCATTTCTTTTCACTCTTTTTTCTCTAATATTGCCTTCTCCCTTTATTTCATTGAGTTGATCTTCAGTCTCTGATATCCCTTCTTCTGCTTGATCAATTCAGCTATTGAAGTTTGTGTATGCTTTGCAAAGTTCTCATGCTATATTTTTTTAGCTCCCTCAGTCATTTATATTCTTCTCTAAGCTGGTTATTCTAGTTAGTATTTTGTCTAACATTTTTTCAAAATTTTTGGTTTCTTTGCATTGGACTAAAACATGTTCCTTTAGCTCAGAGAAGTTTGGTACTACCCACCTTCTGGAGCCTGCTTCTGTCAGTTCATCAAACTCATTCTCCATCCAGTTTCATTCCCTTGCTGGTGAGGAGTTGTGATCCCTTGGAGAAGGAGAGGCATTCTGGTCTTTGACGATTTCATCCGTTTTGCACTGGTTTCTTCCCATCTTAGTGAATTTATCTACCTTTGATCTTTGAAGTTGGTAATTTCGGATGGGGTCTCTAAGTGGACATCCTTTCTGTTGATGTTGAAGCTATTTCATTTTGTTTTTTAGTTTTCCTTCTAACAGTCAGGCACCTGTGCTGTAGGACTGCTGGAGGTGCAGTCCAGATCTTCCTTGCTTGTAATCACCCACGGGGGCTGCAGAGCAGCAGGGATTGCTATCTCATCTTTTCTCTGGTGGCTTCATCCCAAAAGGGTACCCACAATGTGTCACCCATATCTCTCCTGTATGAAGCTTTTTTTTTAAAATTATTATTATACAGGGGTCAGGCAGCCACTTGAGGAGTCAGTGTCTGGTCTGCCTGCAGAGGTGCAGCTGGGCTGCCTTGGACTCAGCCTGGCTGCTGTGTAGGCTTCCTCTGTCTTTTGTTTACACAGGTGAGATTAGACCTGCCTTCACAATGGTGGACGCTCTTCCCCCCACTGAGCTCCATTGTCCCGGATTGAGGTCAAAGTAATGGGCTGGCTGCAAAACTCTTTAGCAAGAGGGCTTCAGTTTGCTGGTCTTTGTTGGGGTGGGACCTACCAAGGCATATCACCTGTCCCTGCTTTCAGCTTCCCCTCTTTCTGAGGGTAGGGGGGTGGGTAGATCTGTCTCGCAGGTGTTCTCGGCACTAGTTAAAACTTCTGCCCAGATCTGTACTGACAACCTGTGGTGCTGGGCCTGCCAGAGCTGTCGCTCAGATCTGTGTTGGTAACTTGCCACGCTTTTCAGCCTGGTGGCGTTCTCCTGGAATGTAGTTGCAAAGGTTATGGGAGAAGTGCAGTATCTGAACCAGAGTGCCAAGGGGGTAAAGTCCCCAATCCTCCAGTCAGTTTCACTTTCTGTGTGGGGCAGCACCCCACCCTGCCTCAGTTTGCCCTCCTTGGGCTACACCCACTGTCTAACCAGTCTTACTGAAATGAACCTGGTACCTCAGTTGGAAATGTGGAGATCACTCGCCTTCTGCATCTCTGTCCCTGGGAACTGAGCTCCAGAGCTGTTCCTATTCGGCCATTGTGGTGTCATTCCCTGTAGATTAAATTTTTTAAGTTAACAGTATATGGATTCAGTAATTTAAATTAAGCCTATATGACAGAATGCAAATATCATCCACCATTGTGCAGTTCAGATATTTGGTTGTAACATGAACTGTAGCTGCCTCCAAGAAATCTATAGAATGAGATATACAAATCCACAGGAACAAAAATAATAGCAGAGGAACTACCGCACTGATTTCATTGCAGAAACAGATTTATTTTTCAAGACTTATGCATGGACAAATGAATGCTAACTAGATTCATTCTCTTAGAAACTCCATAAATTTGAATTTCAAGGAAGCAGTCTTCAATTGACTAATGGAGTACAGAAAATCTTACAGAGTACCACAAGATGATAACCAGCAAGAAAAATGTCTTATTCCCAAGGAACTTGGGTTCTCTTGGGAAGAATGCATGGATGCAAGAAGGCCAAGAAACAACAGTGACCACTAAAAGCATTGCATCCAAAAGATATCTTCTATGGACTAAATTTATGTGCTTCTACACACCAATTAATATGTTGAAATCTTGACTTAAAATGTTAGGATAGTATTAGGAGGTGGGACCTTTGGAAGTAATTAAGTCATGAGGGTGAAGACCTAATGAATGGGATGTATGTTTTATAAGAGGGACTGCAGAGAAGCCTCTCACCCTCTTTCTGTCATATAAAGATACAATGAGAAGAACGTCTGCACCGGAACCCAACCTTATCCTGAATTTTGACCTTCCAGAGCTGTAAAAGATAAATGTTTGTAGTTTATAAGCCACTCAGTCCATGGTACTTTGTTATATAAGACAGAATAGATTAAGACAATACCCATTTATATGTGTTTTGTACCAGTCATCAAGTTTTTCTGATTTGTAGGTACTCAGAGGTGACTATGACCCTGATTTCCTTTCTGCAGTTCCATCCTGATTCTTTGACCTTTTCTATTACATTCCACTCATAATACATTACTGTTATTTATTTCTGGCCCCCCAACCAGCTCTCCATTATTTTTCTCAATGATGCTGAGGTTTAAAATTCTTTTTTGGTCTAACCCAGTGTCCCATGGTAACTACCATTCACTGAGTGGTTCACTTAAAATATGGTAATTGAATTATGCATGCTTCTCGGTACTAGAGGTAAACAGGATAAGCAAGAAAAAAAAGCATATTTTGTTGACTCTTGACATTGAGTGTTTTTTCATCTATTATTTCTGTTAGTTTGTTTTTTTTTCCTTTTTTAACTTCTTAGATTGTTACTTCTCTTACCTATTTTTTCAATTCTATTTCTTTTTCTTAATTTTTTTATTTATTGGTAGGAGATACTTATTCAGCTCTAAATTTGATAAGAAATAATTATATTCTTGTTTATACTACCAACAAGCTAGTTTATATCTCCAGGAATGAAACTCTTGATTTTCTATTTTCAAAGTGCAGGAACATAGAATTGACTTTTATTTGAGGAAGATGTCAAATATGTTATCCGTCCCAACAATCAGTCATCAGCATGGAAACTATAGAAACTCTAATGCTTCAGTATAGTTTTCTTAATACATACATTTATTTAAAGAGTAGAATTTTCTTTTCAAGATGTTTTGTCTTGCTTCCCCTTAAATTAGAATGAATATCTTTGCTTAATATTATATATGTAAATAGTTTGCCATCCTCTTCCAATTTTGCACCTCCCCCTCCGTCTCACAACAGTTCACATCCCAAAACAACTGTGAACGGAGACCTTAGAAGAAGAGATTGAGGATGCAATCTAAATCCTCAGTTTGACCTCAGAGGTCTCATTTTATCTTCCTCTTTTAAACACTCAGTGCCTAAGGACACATGATGCTTTCCTACCATGTTGAGAAATTTTCATATGTATTCAAATTGTATGCATCAGCTTTTAGTTGACTGTGTCCTCCTCTGTGC
Organism: Sapajus apella; assembly: GCF_009761245.1. Classification (NCBI taxonomy): domain Eukaryota; kingdom Metazoa; phylum Chordata; class Mammalia; order Primates; family Cebidae; genus Sapajus; species Sapajus apella. Next base: position 2,603,112 of record NW_022436995.1, read on the forward strand.
ATGCATAGGATCAAACAGCAGAAATAAACCAATAATTAATATGTTTTGAAGAATGACCATGGAAATTTCAACTGTGGAGACCTGGAAAAGGAATCCATAGCCAAATAAGTTTTGGAAATATGATATCCTAAAATCCTCATATTCATAATGCGTATGAAAGATATTTAAATGCATAATTTGTTGTACAGATGTATATGGATGTGTGTGTCATTGTAAAATATTCATTAACATCCTGCTGATCTGGTGTTTGATAGAACATAGTTTAGAAAATACTGATTTCAGTGGTTTGTACTAATACAAGTAAAGTGATGGCAAACATTCAGAAGGAGAAAATTTTCAGAGTATGATTAGGCATTGTTTATCACATAAAAATGTTTTTAAATGAGGACTACATCATTGCATGATTGCAGAATGAAATCTGTGCCTAAACTTGGAATATATGGGAAAATGTCCAAAAGAGATATCCTTTTATTCAATAAATATATACTGCTCACCTACTATGTGTCTGGCCTTGTTCAAGGCATTTGGTATAAATCAGAAAACAATGCTGAGAAACTCAGAGATAATGCTGAGATCAGAAGTAAACTCTCTGATCTTAGGCAGTTTATTTTCTAAAAGAGAGGAGATAGACGGCACTCTATAACCAACATGCAAATAGAATAGTATGTTACCAGGTGACAATTTTGATGGGAAGAAAACTAAGGAATGTAAAAGATGCTGGAAAGAGGAAAGAGATAACAGTTTTATGGTGGTCAGTATAAATTTCAGTGAAAAAGGGACATTGGAAGAAACATTAAAGGAGACAATGGAAAGGCAAATGGAACAACCAGTGGAAACATTTTACTGTAGGAAAGTACCTGGCATGTCAAAGGAAGAACAAGGAGTCCAGTGTCAGCGAGAGTAAGGAGAGTGTAGAAGAGAAAATTAGAGATGTAAAGGGGCTCTGGTCATGAAACGTTTTGTAGTCCAAGACAAAACTTTTATTTTATTGAAATGAATAGGCTATGAAAGTTTTTGAGTAACACAATTTCAAAGGGTCACCCTGGCAAAGGTGCTCATACATCCTGGGCCTGTCTAGTCTGTTGTACACCTATTGTCCTAAGTAAACCATTAATTGTGTTTCCTTTAACTCTCCAAAGTGTCCTGGTTTGTTTTGATGATAAATTATATGGTCCTCTAACTTTTCCTATTGTATCTTAAATTAACTTTAAGGGGAAACAAGATTTAATGCAGATCTACAGCATTTAAAAAGGTTATACAGAAGGAACACTCATAATTACAGTCTATACCGGTCTCTGGGTGACTGACTTGGCTTTAAAACTGAATGTTCTCTGTTTCAGAAATCCCTTCATTCCCTGGCAAAGTGAAACAATTAGTCATCCTAAAAATGTTGACACAGAAAAATGTTATAAGTGAAGCAAAGTGTAGATATGAGATCAGAAAATATAAACTTACGTTTTTTTTCTTTTAAGACTTTTAGACAGAAAGTGCTCTATTAATATTATTTGGTTGTAAAGATGAATGTTTCCACCAATTAAGAAAACACTTATCAAAATGGGCAGTTAAGGTGACTTTGAAGTTCCATTACAATAACAAAATATAATGGTTTGATTTTTTTTTTTTTTTAGACGGAGTCTTGTTCTGTCACCCAGGTTGGAGTGCAATGGCGCATCTCAGCTCACTGCAGCCTCTGCTCCCTGGGTTCAGGCCATTCTCCTGCCTCAGCCTCCTGAGTAGGTGGTATTACAGGCGTCTGCCACTATGACTGGCTACATTTTTGTATTTTTAGTAGACACAGGGTTTCACCATGTTGGCTAGGCTGGTCTCGAACTCCTGACCTCAAGTGATCCACCCACCTCGGCCTCTCAAAGTGCTGGTATTACACCGTGCCCGACCTTAATAGGTTGTTAAAGTTAAGATTATAGCTTTTGTTTCTTTACATCCATGTCATGACTAGTAATAAATGATAGTAGGTCATTTTGTATTGATAGAAAATAAAGGTATTATGAGAATAGTCCTAACTTCTAAGGTGGACAGAAAGACCACTTGCAAATAAGCATACTTCACCATAAAATAATATTTGCAAACAAGATTTTCAAAGAAGTACTGTATTTCTAGATAACTTTTCTAATGTTTTCATGAGCAACACTTAGGATGTGTAAAGGCAAATATTTAGTAAATTTCTTATTTCTCTCACTTTTTGTAGGGCAATCAGTATATTAAAAGAAATATTCTTTGTCACAAAGACACCTTGGAAAAGATTATACAACCTTAGGAAAGTTTTGTGAAAATTTACTGAGATTCTTTTCGCTTAATTTAGTTGAAGAAGTTGTTTAATACAGTCTTGGTCTCAATATCTAAGAGACATTCTGCTGATTTCTGACATTTTATTAAAATAAATGGCAAAAAACATAATTATTTTTGTATCATTTAATAATTTAAAACCATTGGCAATAGAATTATTTTAAACCTAGAAAAACTGTTGATGAGGGTTTATCTACTATTCTAATCAAATACAAATTGTACTCAATAGTATAAGCCATATTCCAACTACCATAAAACAATTTAAAAATGTTATTACTTAAGTGAAAATTAGAAGTTTATTGAGAAAAAAAGCAGTATTTTCCACACTAAAGTATAACAAATACATCTTTGTTTCCTAAAATTGCATCATTTTCTCAATTGACATTTTTCTCAATGGATACAGATTAAACCATGCTGCCAGGCTTTAGCCTTTGACTCACTCATAAATCTTCCTAAATGACTTTAGGATTCATTATCTTACCCCATTTCTATCATTAATTGATTTAAATGAAATATTTGCCATTTAAGGCACAGATGTCACTGTAAGCACAGGTTTCCCTGCTTCTAGCTCTCCATGCACTTTATATCACATTGAATGGTAAGCCTGATCTTTCTAATGCACTTTCAGCTTATCATGTAATATCTGGAAAACTTGTTTATTATTTACTTCTTTTTTTACAAATTGGGACCCTTCCTAAGCTTCATCTTCAGTCTCATTACTCTTCAACATGAGATTTCCAATCTAGTCCGATTAGTCTCCATATTCTTCTTCCTAATTCCTTTTGTTTAATTCACTCTACTGTCAAACATTTTTAGTTTAATCCTGTCTAGAAAATATAAATATTTTAGTGTACTGCTCAAGCTCTAAGATTTTCTCCTTGTCTATGTTTACCATTATAGACTTCTCCCTTCACTTAAAATTTATAATTGGACCCAGAGACTCCCAATCATTATTCTCTTTTTGTTTAATATGTGTAACTAGTCCCCCAAATTAGTATTTATATGTCTTAAATGCAAAAAAAGCTAGGTCTTATATTTTTCTTGTCATAGTTTGAATACCTAGAACACCACTGGACATATAATCAAGTCAGTCATATACTTACTGATTTATTGACTAATATCTGAAGCTGTTTCCAAACCATAAGTAAGAGTATGAAGTTTAGAGAAAACATAACTCTTCTGTTGGACCCACTGAACTGAAGGACAAGATTTACAGCTAAGATGAGATGCTAAATTCTCACACATATTTATCAGTCACCACTCGATAATTTTAGGATGAATTTTGTTTTTTTCCTGGATTTTTATGTGTTGCATTTGTTTCTGTGACTTTAGCAAGTGTCACTCTATAGATCTCTCTTCTAAGTTTTGGAATGACAAGTAATAGTTTTTGCATATAAAGCTATCTTGAGTATTAGACATCAAACAGTGAATGGATCACCTGGCATGTTATTTGGAACTCCCAAATAGAAAAGAAGATAAAAATTGTGTACGTAATAATTTTTAAAACTCAACAACAATTTTAAAAATAATTTAAAAATTAAAAAGTGAACTTAAAATTGAGAAACATATTTATCACATATATAAAATATTTCAAATGCTCTAATATAAAATAATAGAGAATTAGTCAAAATAGGTGTATCATAAAACTAAATATACTTAGTTAATAAACACTTGAAAATATACAAAACTTCACCTATGATTAAAACAATGAAATGTTACCTTTTGTCTAAAAAGTAAAGATTTAAAAGCTTGATAATACAACTGCTATCAGAGTTTCGGGGAAATGCTTTCTCCCACACCACTGGTAGTAGTAGTAATGGACATCACTGGTGGATTGTTCATGAGCCAATTTAGAAATAGCTTTCATATTTATGAATGTACACCTGTCATTCATCAATTCCCCTTCTAAAAATCAATCCCTATGTTTTAAACATGCATGCAAGTTGTGTGTGTGTGTGTGTATACATATATATATATGTAATATTTTTATAGGGGAATAGCAAGTTGTGTGTGTGTGTGTGTGTGTGTGTGTGTATACATATATATATATGTAATATTTTATAGGGGAATAATGAAATCTAATATGAAAATAAATTATGAAAACAATATAGTGTACATATTTGTGCTGATGTGGAATAATATATCTCTATTTCTTTAAAATATATGTGTATATAAATGTGTGTTTGTGTATATGCATGCCTATGGGTATGAATAGAGGCTTCCTGCAAGAATATGTCAGACACTATTATCCTTAGTCTACTCTGGAAATTGGAACCAGATACCTGGTATAGCAGGAAGATTAACTTTTCACCATACAGTCATTTGTAATCTTTGCAGTTTTAAACATATGAGTGTATTACTTTATAATTATAAACTAATTAACTTATTCCCTTATATTTATAACATCCATTATGTTTTATATATTATGTATTGTATGTCAAACATGTATACACGTGTGTTTATATGTGTACCTATATGTATGTGTATAAGTATATGTATACATATACACACCCATTGTACAAGTATATGTTTATATGTACATTTTCTATTACAAAGATTACAAAGGACAAATGAAGCAAATTATTCAAAAGGGGAAAAATCTAGTCTATAAAATCCCATATCTAATTCAATTTAACAAATAAAAGACAACCAAAGAGATTTTGATTAGTCCACGTTCGCTTAGAGAATAAATTAAAACTGGTATTGAGACCAAACTCTGCAGTTCATATATTAGTCTAGGGCTATTTCTGTATTTTTCTCTATAAATAAATTTATATTTTTATTTATAAGGTAAACAACCTTTTATATTTTTAATATAAGGTAATTTTATATTTTAATTCTTATGTAACTCTTTGTTGGCTTTGCTGTTTCACCAAGGATTTTTCATTTGCTATTTTTCTTAAATGTTTCCAATTGATTGCAATGCGTTTTTAATTAAATTTAGTTTTTTTTGTTGTTGTTCTTATCAAATTTTTATCTTTACTTTCCGCAAGAACAAAGTTTTAAGACATTTTTCCTTCAGCCTTATTTTACTTTGTTAAAGTTCTAACGTTAATAAGATAACTTTAACTTTGCATTGTTATTACTTTTAACATTTTTTAACACGTGTTTTCACTATGTTTGGTTTTTATTGGTGTGAATATGAATTATGATATTGAAAATTTGCTTGGGAAACCTCAGGACTACTATTTTCTACATCCCCTCTGGAAAAATGTTAAAGTTGGCATACCTGATTTTATAATATCAATTTACTTAAATTGAAATTGCATCAGAGGTTTCGTTGACTTAAAGTCTAAGAATTTATCAAGGGAAGCAAAAATAGGTTTTATGTAAATAAATGAGTATATGTTATAATATTTGTAGGATCGCATTGGAATACCAGACCTAAACTGTAAACATTTTAATACTCCTGAGGTAATTGTTTTTAAGCTTTCAGGAATATGTTTACAGGGGTAATAGCAATTTTATAATTGCTACAAATTATTTGCTTTTCCTCTCATTAAGAAGTGGGAATTCTCTATCTTATATATCTGAAATCGCCCTAGTCACTTGTCTGACAAGTAGAAGACTGTGATCTTCCAACGTTTGGGGATTTCCAAGGTTAAGTCATTAGAGCCTTGCACAGTCCCCCTAACTTCTTGGCATGTTTGCTTGGAGTGGGAAGCCAGGGAACGACAGATACCAAGTAAGAAGCCTGACTAACTTGAGAGCATTTAAGTCTATCTTGATATGTGCATGCTATGAAGAAACTCAGGCTAGATATGTGAAGGGGCTCCATATAAACAGTATATGGCCCACCCAGGTGTTCTATCCACGTAGTTAGTCATCAGTCCTGTGACTGTGGAAACCATGTTTAAGATTTCATCCCAAGAAGAAAATGTGATGTTAAGAAACAAGACAGCTGACTGTCGCTAGAACTGAGGTTTTATATAAACAACTATGAAAAAATAAATAACTACAGTTTGAATGTTTCTGCCCAGCCCCAAATTTGGGTGTTAAAATTAAATCTTAATGCAATAATGTAAAGAAGTCAGACCTTTAGGAGGTCATAGGTCATGAGAGTGAAACCCTGATGAATGGGATTAGTGCCCTTATAAAAGAAGCTCAAGGGAGCTTGTTCATGTTAAAAGTAGAATAAGAAGCATCATATATGGGGAATGGGACCATCATCAGACACCAAATTCCTTGGTGCCATGATTTTAAACTTCCCAGTATCCAGGACTGTGAACAATACATATATATATATATATATATATATATATATATATATATATTTTTTTTTTTTTTTTTTTTTTTTTTTTTTTAGACAGAGTTTCGCTCTCGTTACCCAGGCTGGAGTGCAATGGCACGATCTCGGCTCACCGCAACCTCTGCCTCCTGGGTTCAGGCAATTCTCCTGCCTCAGCCTCCTGAGTAGCTGGGATTACAGGCACGTGCCACCATGCCCAGCTAATTTTTTGTATTTTTAGTAGAGACGGGGTTTCACCATGTTGACCAGGATGGTCTCGATCTCTTGACCTCGTGATCCACCCGCCTCGGCCTCCCAAAGTGCTGGGATTACAGGCTTGAGCCACCGCGCCCGGCCCGAACAATACATATATTATCAGTCCAAGGTATTTTGTCCTAGCAGCCCTAACAGACAAAGTCAATAGTCAATAGTCCATAGTCCAGAACAAAAACTGAATGGTTTTATTCAGAATGCATACAGAAATGTGAGAAACTCAAGGGGAATTGTCTCCACTATACACTGGTACACGTGACTACATGGGTAAAAATTGCACATATATAATTGAAAAGGAAACAGGGAAAATGAATGAATATCTAATTATTAGCTATTTAGGCTGGAAGCTAATAGTTATTCATCCTATTGTCAAGTATAATTTATATGATCTTTGAGAAGTCATTAAAATTCTGTCATTTTCTGTATGTGACTTCTGGTAAGTCATCTGAGTTTTTTCTAGTATGTATTCAAAATGAGGTTTATCATTAAAAAGATTCATTTTTATTTCTAAGTAATATCACTACATTATTGGGGTAGGAGAATAGCAAAATTTAAACAGAATTTAAAGAGTAATTACTTGTTTTAAAAATTCATTCATGGCAAAAACAGGTATCATGTCCCAGTTTGCTGAGAAGCTAATTAAACCAATAGTTCAGGACCAACATTCTTAGAAAAAAAGCAAGAATCTGGCATTAGCAATAATTGTCTATCCAGTATCACTGGTAGATATTTCATAATATTAATAGCAATTTAATTTGAAAAAATAGTTTCATTTAAAATGAGATTAGAAATATTCCATTTTATATGGTTGAATTAAATTACCATTAAGCAGAAGATGACTTAATTTTCCATATAGGCACATGTGTGATGGAGAGTGTTAAACATTTTATTGCTGTCTGTAACACTGGAAAACAGGATACAAGAAAATTTTGTTGTTTTAAGTTATCAATTTATGACTTGTGGATTAGGTTGACCAAGGCTCATCAAGATCAGAGTGCAGATTGGGTACTTGTGGAGTACCCTTCATTTAACTTATTAAGCCTGGTATTCTTTTTTAAAATGTATTTATATTTGAATACAACTCTATACAATACCCCATTTTCTCGGAAATGATGGCAATTAATATATGTATGACTATTTGTTCAGCAGGGATGAAAGCTCTAAATCATGAAATTACCAATTCATAGACTCTATGTCTTTTCAGTGAAGAAATATGCAGTGACTAAAGTTTAATGTCTTTGAAGGGAAAAGATCCTCCTATAATTTCTGGGGGAAAAATGATTTTAAAAAATAATATATCTATGATTTCAACTGGCATACCAGTGGATCTCACAGTCTATTTGGGATCATAAAGAGCCTGAACTTACTTTTTCAGAGCAAACTATTAAATTTTGTCTTGTTACTATTATCAAAAAGTCAAAAGATAACAAATACTAGCAAGAATACAGAGAAAGGGAAACTCTCATATATTGTTGGTGGGAATGCAAATTAGTACAACCACTAGGGAAAGCAGCATGGAGGCTCCTCAAAAAATTAAATATAAAACTACTATAGCATCCAGCAATCCTACTATTGGGCATATAGCCCCCCAAAAAATGAAATCAATATTTCTTTGGTATGTCAAAAAGATATGTGTACCTCCGTGTTGATTGCAGTAGTGTTCACAATGGTCAAGATATGGATTCAACCAAAGTGTCCATTAATGGATGAGTAGAGAAAGAAAATGTGGTATGTATACAGAATGAAATACTATGTGGCCATAAAAAAGAATGAAATTCTATCATTTGCGGCAACATGGATAAACCAGGAGGACATTATGTTAAATGAAGTGAGCCAGGCACAGAAAGACAACTACCACAAGATACCACTCAGTGGAATCTAAAAAAGCTGATCTCACGGAAGTAGTGAGTAGAATAGTGGTTACTAGAGGCTGGGGAAGGGAGGGGAATAAGGGGTAAGAACAGATTGTTTACAGGCACAGAGTCATAATCAGGAGGAATAAGTTCTGGGGTGCTATTGTACAGAAGAGTGATATAGTTAACAATTTTATGTGGTATATTTCAAAACAGCTAGAAGAGGATTTTAATATTCTCACCATGAAGAATGAATATCTGTGATAATGGAAATGTTAATATATTAGTCCATTTTCATGCTGCTGATAAAGACGTACCCAAGACTAGGCAATTTGCAAAAGAAAGAGGCTTAATGGACTCACAGTTCCATGTGTCTGAGGAGGCCTCACAAGCATAGTGAAAGGTGAAAAGCTCATCTCACATGGTGGCAGACAAGAGAACTTCTGTAGGGAAATTCCCCCTAATAAAACCATCAGATTTCACAAGACTTATTCATTATCCTAAGAATAGCACAGAAAAAATCCACCCCCATGACTCAGTTACCTCCCTCCAGGTCCCTCCCACAACACCTGAATATTGTTGGAGCTACAATTCAAGATGAGATTTGGGTGGGGACACAACCAAAACATATCATTCTGCCCCTGGCCCCTCTCAAATTTCATGTCCTCACATTTCAAAACCAATTAAGCCTTCCTAACAGTCCCCAAAGTCTTAACTCATTTTGGCATTAACTCAAAAGTTCACAGTCTAAAGTCTCATCTGAGACAAGATATGTCTCTTCCACCTATGAGCCTGTAAAATCAAAAGTAACATAATTACTTTCTAGATACAATGGGGGTAGAAGCATTGAGTAAATACAGGCTTTCCACATGGGAGAAACTGGCAAAAACAAAGGGGCTTGAAGGCACCTTGCAAGTCCAAAATCCAGTGGGGTAATCCAATCTTAAAGCTCCAAAATGATCTCCTTGGACTCCATGGGTCTCACATCCAGGTCACACTAATGCACTGTGGTTTTGCAGGTTATAGCCCCCTTGCCAGCTGGCTTCATGGGTTGGCATTGAGTATCTGCAGCTTTTCCAGGTGAATGGTGCAAGCTGTTGGTGGCTCTCCCATTTTGGGAACTAGAAGACGGTGACCGTCTTTTCACAGCTCCACTAAGCAGTGCCCCAATAGGGATTCTGTGTGGGGCCTCACACTCCTTAGTTCTCTTTAGCACTGCCCTAGCAGAAGTTCTCCATGAGGGCCCTACCCCTGCAGTGAACTTCTCCCTGCTTATCCAAGAGATTTCATGCATCTTCTGAAATCTAGGTAGAGGTTCCTAAATCTCAGTTATTGACTTCTGTGCACCCACAGGCTCAACACCACATGGAAGCTGTCAAGGCTTGGGGCTTGCACTCTCTGAAGCTATGGACTGAGCTGGACTTTGACTCCTTTTAGTTATGGCTGGGTGCAGAGCACCAAGGCCTTAAATGGCACACAGCAGAGGGACCTTGGGCCCAGCCCACAGAACCATTTTTCCCTCATAGGCCTCTGAATCTGTGATGGGAGGGGCTGTGACAAAGATCTCTGATATACCCACATCAGAAAGGTATATCAATACAATGAGACATTTTCCCCATTGTCTTGAGGATTAACATTGGGCTCCTTATTACCTATGCAAATTTCTGCAGCTGGCTTGACTTTCTCCTCAGAAAATGAGATTTTCTTTTTTATCAGATTGTCAGGCACAAATTTTCCATACTTTTATGCTCTGTTTCCCTTTTAAAACTGAATGCCTTTAACAGCATCCAAGTCATATCTCGCATGCTTTGCTGATTGAAAATTTCTTCCACCAGATACCCTTAATCATCTCTTTCAAGCTCAAAGTTCCACAAATCTCTAGGGCAGTGGTAAAATGCCAGCAGTCTGTTTGCTAGAATATAAGAAGAGTCACCTTTGCTTCAGTTTCCAACAAGTTCCTCATCTCCATCTGAGACCACTTTAACCTGAATTTCATCATCCAGATAATTATCAGCATTTTGGTCAAAGACATTCAACAAGTCTCCAGGGAGTTCCAAACTCCCATATTTTCCTGTTGTCTTCTGAGCCCTGCAAACTGTTCCAACCTCTGCCTGTTACCCAGTTCCAAAGTCAGTTCCAAATTTTCAGATATCATTTCAGCAGTACCCCACTCTCTTGGTACCAATTTACTATATTAGTCTGTGTTCATGCTGCTGATAAAGACATACCTGAGGCTGGGCAATTTTCAAAAGAAGGAGGTTTGAGGGACTCACAGTTCCACATGTCTGGGGAGGCCTCACAATCATGGCAGAAGGTGAAAGCCATGTCTCACCTGGTGGCAGACAAGAGAGCTTACGCAGGGAATCTCCCCTTTCTAAAACCATCAGATCTTGTGAGACATATTCATCATCACATGTGATTAATAACATGGGAAAGACCCATCCCCATGATTCAGTTACCTCCCATGATATGTGGAAGTTGTCGGAGCTATAATTCAAGGTGAGATTTGAGTGGGGACACAGCCAAACCATATAAATTAAAGACCCTGATTTGGTCATTACATAATGTAATGATAAAAATGCTCTCACTACAACCTATAAATATTTAGTTATATAATTGAAATTTGCCTTGTTAAATATTTTTAAAACATTGACTTTTAATACACTCTTTTTAAGATTGTAATCCATTTGCATGTAACACCGTCTTTTTGAATACATATTATAAAATTTCTAAAAAGCAAAATAGTTTTGTGATTGTCTTATCACATAATCATTTCATTTGTTCTTCAGAAAATTATTACACATGTTTAAAAATCACATTTAAATTACATACACACACACAAATCCTTTCCAGCTCCAATTTGCAGTCATTGTAGTGTGGCTGTCAAAGTAGTTTCTATTTTCTGCAGCAAGTAGTCTGTAAATCATGGTGTTACTCTTACTCTTAAAAAAAAAAATCATAATAGTGAGAGCTACCAGATGTTAGGTTGAATCACAGTGAATTAGAATTTTCCAACTTAATAGAAGAAACAAACCTATTAAGTGTAGCCATTTACCTATGGTTATGTTCCATCAAGCTCAGTATAGGAATTATGATGAATTATGGAACACAATTTTAACCTATCATTTATATGAAACTACTTTTGTCATTACCATTACCAGGGACTACTATCAATATCATTATACTTTATTACTTAACATATAAAGATTTATGCTCCTAAAGCTTGTGTTTAATATGAATGCCAAGTGCTCATTAAATGTACAGTGGATGTCAAAATTTGGGGAAATACTCATCTGCAAGACTGATACCATTATGAATGGACCCCAGACTCCAGAATGTTTTCTGGAGGATTCTCTCTAATAGCCATATTTTGCTTTTACATGAAAAGTCAACTCAAATGTCCCTTCACTCTTTTATTCTTTCTTGACCACATTTACCAAAGCTTTTATGACTGTGTAGACTGTACAGAACATTGATGTGTATACCCCTTTCAGGTTTTTAGGTCAGTCTAGTAAAACAAGTGCTTATTAAGTACAAGTAATTTCCTAAAGATTCTCCTTCAATTGTTTCTATACACAAAAAAAGAGGGCTAGCTGGCATACCAGGAAATTGTCAAAGAGGAGGAGTATGATTTAAAAGCTGAATCCCTAGATGCAATCTATATTACACTTTATATGTGGGTGCTGTTTCTGCTTCTGGAGCCTGACTCAAAGTCCACAGGGCAGTCACTTGGAAAGAAAAGATGAATGTGAAGCAAAGGAGAGGCAGAGTTAAGCAGAGCCTGTATGAGTGGGAATCTCTATTGGCCTCTCATTTTAGTGATGAGATTGACTTGCAGGAGAAGCAGGGACCCTTCATTATGTCGTTAAATACACAATGGCCTAGGAGTCAGGGAAGCTGAAAAACAGTCAAGAGTTGAAAGGGCTGCTGATCTGCGGCTGCTTCATGCCAACAAGGTAGGCTATGAGGTCTAAGACAATGTCTATGAATTGCAATGTGTTCTGACCCTACATTAATCTTCGGAGAATAAACGTGGCTTTACTTCTTCCTTCCAAAAACTTATGGAATTATCTAATGCAGCCAATCATACCCAAGAACTATGGGGAAAAGGGATTCTGGGAAACTTAGTTCCAACTTGCTTAAGTTGGTAGAGTACAAAGCCACCACAGAAAGAACCACTGCAGAATCAGAGCTATGAAATTTTCTGAGCTACTACTGAGAGTCTCTCTAGAGAGGAACCTTGTCTGAGAAGGTGCAATTGTATCCACTTTAATTCTGGTTGGTACATAAATACTGGATGCACTGTGGTAATTGAATAGTCAGGGACCTCTTGAGCTGTTTTGTAAGATGTTTCCTTAGAACCAGGGCCCAGTAAATATGATAGAACTGCATGGGACGTAATGGTTCATGAAGCAGAGGAAACTCAAAAGTCGTTGGATAAGAATCTTTTGTTGGAAGCTGTTTGGTTTAAAAGTTAGAAGCATATATTTAGGTGTCAGGAGGTTTTAATCCTTTCTCTTCCACATAGTAGCTCTATGATCCTGGGCAAAACATTGAACCACTCACTCATTTGTTCAATATCTGGATTTATCATGTGTAAAATGGGAATAAGGATGGCTTGATAAAGTTGCTATGAGCACAGATAAATGCTCTTTTTAAAGCCCTTAGAACAGTTTTTGACACACACTAAGAATCCAATACATAGCAGGCATTTTTCATTGTGTTCCTATTATAATAGGAAACTAGTTTGCATAAAAAGGGATTAAAGAATGAGAACATGCAGAGCATGACAAATTTTAAAATTAGGGAGTATAAGTTTTCTCTGGGTTTAGCACAAGGGCACCAGATCTCAGGCATGGTGGGAATGAAGGAAATTTAGTTGTATTTCAGTGGTTGAATCTAAGGTTAAAGGCATGTGATTTCCTTAGTATCTACTTTGGCTAAGGTTGCAGGATGCTAACCAGGCCAAATTCTCAATTCCACATTTTGTTTATTTGTTTCTTTGTTTGTCTGTTTTTCTTCACAACCATTAGATTAAGATGGATTATCGTATTCTATACATAGCAGATATTCTTCATTGTGTGGATTATTATATTCTATCTATAACTTTTAATGAGAAACCGTGACATCCTCTTTTTTGAGGTAACTACACTGGGCCTACAGTAATTCACATATTATTATTTTTTTCTTTTTTTCCTCCAAATTGTCACTTAACAACTTATTTGCAGCAAACTCGGAGCATTGGTGGCTTGGAGGAATTAAAGGTTACAGCAATACATGCCTAGGGTGAGGAAGTGGAGGTGTGTGTAATTCTCCCTTCTGAAGTCAATGGGGTGGTAGCGGCAAAGCATCAGGGCAAGAAGCTGGACCTCATGCTCCAGGAGGTGCTCACGCTCAAAGTGAGTGGAGGCTCAGGGTTGAAATGGAGATGAGGAGAGGAGCAAGTACAGCAGAGGGGGGACTGCAGCACCAACTGACCAAGGAGAGGAGGAAGCCCACTTATTTGCTCACTCAACAAAGCCTTTTGAGTACTTATAATGGGCTAGATAGACACTGTGCTAGATAAAGAATAAAGATAGCATGAGGAGAAATTCACATATTAAGTAATTCACATATTAAGAACAAAACAGTTAAGAAAAAATTGTCAGTTAACTCAGTAGACCCTCACATCCATGTAAGTATTTCATTTTCTTTCCCTAACAGTTCGAGTTATGGGTACAAATGGCATCAGGGCGTAGAGAAGCCTACTTAATGGTGTGATGAAGAACACTGATACAGAAGCTATTCATTTGAGTTCTTCTTACAGACTAGTTGCTACACTATAGGCTAAAGATGGTAGAGGCAGAGAGAGAATTCTACAAGCTGGAGAGGCAGAAGCATTAGAAAAGATAGGAGGTGAACAGTACAGGAAACATATGTAATTCTTAGGTACTGTCACTGATTAGATAAGGGTCATGTGACTGAGTCTTCATAAGACTCAAGTGTCAGAATTCGGCACTTGAGTGACTATAAGAAGGCTGGGAAACTTAAAGATGCCATGTGTAAAGATGAGTAGGTACAGAGTGCTCAGACCAACCCTGGAGACCATCTCAAAGGATCATGGAGACAGACTGAACCTCTGGGCAGATGTCATTGAGAGTAATCAATGAGAAGACAATGATTAGTAATTATAAATAGATGAGTTCTTCCAACAACATTTTCTCTACACGGAGCTCAACAAATTAGGGAAAAAGAATGAGAAAATTGCTGGGAATTTTGAATTAGTGAGGGGTAAGCTTCAAATTGCTGCATTTACTTAGAATTGACTACAATTTTGTCATGTGCCTTTTGGCCTAACAGAGTCTCCTAACAGAGATACAACGAATGTTACATGAGCCCAAGATACGTGCCTGACTTTTTAGTCACTGGGGAGACATCCGTGAAGAAAACAAACAAAAATTATTATATTCCGTGAAATTAAGTAAATATGTAAAAATACAAATAATACGTGAGATAGATACTTACAAATTTGTATATTTAGAGAAATATTTAGTGATTGTGGTTTTAGTTGTAATATAAAGAAAATATACGTTACCTTTATGTCTATAAAATTATATTTATGCAAACTTTCATTTTGTAAAGTTACACTAAGTGTTCAAAATGCGGGAAAGTATTGACATAATTTTAAATGCTATTGGATTATAGAGGGGAAAGGGCTTCTGACAAAATACATCATAGTTCGGGCAGTAATTATTTATTTGTATCTAAAGGGCAGACGGGATTTAGTTGGGCAAAGAAGAGAGAGGAGAGGCACCTGTTCAGTAAGGCAGACACAAGAGTTCAAAGCAGGTAATTTCACTGTAGCAGAGGATTCATGAAGGGAATTTACCTGAAAAACCACATTAAATGTGATTTGAAAAGATCTCAATGTGAATTGAATGATGGGGTTCTGGATCTTCATCATTTCCCCTAGTTTAGATATACATATGTTTATTTTTTCTATATCTTTTTAGATGACTTACTTAAAATGCTAATTAAATGGATTATAACATTAACATGATGTGTGCTTGAATAAAATTCATTTTTTTCAATGTCCGATAAAATTTCATTAGCAAACTTCACTAAAATTATTTTACTATTTTGTTTTTTAACTTAAAAATTAAATTTCTATTCAAACAAATTAAACATGCATCAGATCAGGTTCTTTACTAAATTAGATAATAATTTCTTATTGTTGTGAAGTCACAAATTAACTCCCCTACCCACTCTGCTCCAATAGATACATACATCAAAAATATCATTAGATTACAAATTCCAAAATGCCATTATGTCTATATACTGAGATTCATAGTTTCTGGATTTATTTTTCCACCACTTAAACTGTGGATCATTGCTATCATGTGTGGGAGTGTTTGTTCAATTCCTCTTGTTGACGTGTCACCAAGGACTCTTTCTCTTCTAATTTCGCCTTTTGAACCTCTAGGGAGGAAGCCTTAATGCTCAGTTCTTTTCTTATCTGTTCTGTTCTGCTTAATTCTTTTCTAAAGATGTCAATGGTTTTTTCCTTACCTTCCCTTTCCTTTTGTGAAGTTTTCATCTTTTCTTTTTATACTTTTGTTTTTTGATGTAAATTTGCTAGCTTATATTCTCTGTCTGCTAGCTCTTCTGTACTTCTTTCCTCTGTTCTTCTTTCTCTATTAATTGGGCAATACTCTTTTCATTTTGTTCCTTGAGTGACTTACTCAACTTTTTAACTGTCTCTATTTGTTTGTTCAGAGAATCATATGTGATCTATAAGTCTTTATTCTTCTTTTCAGTACTATCATTTTTCTGAAGAAGTTCCATGTAGGATTTTGTCAGTATTTCATGCTCTTCAGCCACAGACTCTAACTTCCTATTATGCTCCTATTAAGATGCTCTTTCTGATTCAAGTGGCTGTGCCTTCAACAACACACTAAGCTCTTCATTTTTTCTCTCAACTTCTCTCAACATACTAGCACGTGTCTGTGCCTCTGTTTCAGCTTGAGTTCAAGGAACACTAATAATGTCTGAATATCAGTTTTATACAACCTAAATTCTATAGGCAGAGGACTGCTAAAAAAAATACCAGCTAATTAACTAGTACATTTCCCATGTATCTAGCCTATGTGGTGTGTAACTTTTGTGCAAAACTTCTATAATAAAATTTTAAATATGAAACAAAATGTTAATGCTATTTAAATATAGATGAGAATTTATTTTAATGAATAATTATGCAAATAACACAAGGACAGGAAGCATCATAAAAGTTTTAGGACTAAATCAACCTGATCTTCTCAATTTTGATTTCAGTTCTTTTGAGTCTTATTTTTCATATCTATAAAATGGGCACAATAATGTGTGATTCTTTGTATTGTTTGAGATACTAGACGACAAAATACATCTTTTTATCCTAGCTCAGACATTTCTCTATTTGTGGCTATAGATCATGAAATAATACTTTGATATGACAAACACTCAAGTTCAATTTTTAAAATAGTTTCTCCTACTCGAAGGCAGGAAGTTGACTTAAATGACTTATGGATCATAGGATTTTACTTTAAAATATTGTGTAAAATACTTACATTATCATATATGACACCCATTTTATTTTCTTAACACTTTTGGCTCCAGGATATCTCAAAAGACAATAATTATTCAAAAACAATAATAATTCAAGGAAATATTAGCAAAATTTATAAAGTTGTTTTTCTATATTTGAAAGAATAAGAAGAAATATTAGCCTTTCAACATTTCTTTTTCATTCTAGAATTTTAGTCTTATGAAAATGGCTCTCCAGAAATTGTGCTATCACCTAAAGAGTAAAATTTCTGTATTCTGCCTATAGAAAAGAAAATTAACATGTAATAGATTTATTTAGAATAATAACCACACATTTCTCGAGCTATAACTGTGAACAAGGAACCATGCTTGTTTCTACTAGGATAGAGAATGAAACAGAAATATTCCCTGTATTGCAAATGGTCATCCAAGTGTCTACATTTGTAAAAAAAAAAAAAAAAAGATTTTTCGAATCCATCAACTAATGGGTTCAAACCCATCTATTTACTTCATGTTGCAGTAATAAATTTGAGTATTCAGTAATTGATGAATTAAATCATTTAAGCATCTAAAATATAGGGAACCCAATTATTTGTAAAGACGCGTCAATTGAAATCTTTTCTTCACTTGAATTTATTAAAATATGTATTTACTGAAGGCACAATTGGCTTTCTTTTGTTAATAATTGTTAATAAACTGATAAATGGCTGATTTTATATGTATCTTCAATTCAAACGGCAATTGTCTTAGCTTAAAAGTGGCACAATAATTACTTTAAAAATTATCACAAATATTCTGGTTATGACTGAATTTTATAGTGTAGCATCCTAACTTTATTATAAATGATACTAATTTTATGTAAAAAATTATAGTCTTAACAGTGATTTTCTTTTCCACATATTACTGTTGTCAGTAATATTGTCATTAAACTCTTGACCTTAATGAATAAATGTAATCATCTTCATAAGAAGAAAAAGATAGTGTGAGTTATGTAGTCCTAAGTGTTGGACTCTAGAGAGAAAGTTTTGTTTTCTTTTAATTTTTAACTGAAGTACTACACAGACTCCCTAAAACTAGTCTCCACACAGCTAATAACATCAGACATTCTCCTGCTTCATACTTTCATGCCTTTCCAATCAATCTATAGTTTTCATCATGGACTCCGAAGCTGAGTAGAATTTTCCTCTGACCCTCTTCAACCTCACCTCTTCCTTCTCTGTCTTACTAAGTTCCAGCCATGCTGACTTCTCTTTTCTTTCTTGAACATCCCAAACTTCTCCCCTCTTTCAACCATTGCACTGGACATTTCTTTTCCCAAGGCGTCTCCCCCAGAATTGTGTTTGTCTGACTCTTATTATTTAGGTCCAATTGAAATATCCCCTCAACCCAAGCCCAATGTAAAGCAGACCCCTCACCTCACAGTCACTCAAATATTATCTGATTTTATTTTTGCTTTGTGCTTGCCCTTACGTGAAATTATCTAATTCATTTACTCGTTTACTTGGTTCTCACAAGGATATGCCTTTTATGAGAACGAGCACCATTTCTCTCATTACCACTCTATTCTCAATATCTAGGAAGGGCAGATAGTGAGTTTTCAATTAATATGAATTAGTAACTGTGAAGACATTGATATATCTTAGTTCTCTGTAATCTGGAGCTTAAGAAAACATATATAACTAGAGTGAACATTTGGACTGGGGATTAATGAGTTAAATGAAAACACCAGCTCCATTCCCTTTTAATGTGATTCTCATTAGGCTCCTTTGGTCAATGCAATCAAAATTGTTAAATAGTTGCATGTGTTTTCTCAGAATTTTATGGTAATATAAGGAAAAATTAAACCAAATCAGTAATGCCCAGCCTAGGTTTCCGAATCCACATTAAAAGTGGTCTTTCAGTCATGTTGCCCATAGAAATGAACACATTCTTCTGGGTGCCCTAATGAGTTATTTTCCTTCTGTGGTGTTGGGGCTCCTGAACTGTGTTGTCCTTCAAGCAGCTCTGCAACTCCTATTTGTACAGAGGCTTCTGTCACTGCTCCTGCCAAGTCACTGACTCCCAGCACTGCAGGCACAAACTGGTCTGTGCTAAGTCACAGTTGTGCATGTCTAAAGAGTCACCACCATGTTCTGTAGCCCTCTATGTGGGCCAGAGCATAGAGAATAGGAGAAAGCCCTCACCCCTTCCTTGGGGGAAGGTAATTTCTGTTGCCAAGTTCCCAGACAGAGCTGCTTAGGCTCTCAGCATCTCACGGGATTTTCTTTCATTATGGGGCTTGTTTTCAATATTATAATGATGTGCATTTTAAAATTTGTTAGCTCTTTTAGTTTTTTGTTATAGTCAGTGTCTCTGAATGATTCAGACATAAACCCGTGAAGGCTGTGCCAGATGTTACAATAACTTGAGGGAGATATCATGTTATTCTCAGAATCCTGTCTCCCCTCTGTCTCTAAGCTAAATTTGGTGGTGGTTTATTTTCCTTCCTTTGACTTTCATCCAACTAGACCCCAGGCATCATACCCATCCTAGAACTCTGACATGATCAATTTCTTAAGCACAAGACAATGATGAATCCTGAGCTAATGGCTGCTTGGTTTCAAGTTAAGATTCCTGCTCTATAAAACTGTCTGATTTGGTCAAAACAGAAAGAGAGTGTATTTGTGATTCACTGAAATCCACTTAAATGCCCTTGTAAAAATTGTAAATATTTTTCATCTTGGTAAGAACCTTGCCCTTAGGGCTGTTTTGAGACAAACATCCAATCATTAAACATATTAATAAAATATTTAAGATATAGTTAATATCATAAATAAAATATACAGAATATGTCACAGTTTTAGTCTTCCTTAAATTGGATCTTATTCTGAGAGTGGAAGTAGAGAAGCTCTTTTCCAAAGCAAAGATACTGTAGGCTGACTTTGTAACTTCTAGTCACAAGAACTTGAACAAACTCCCTTAACTGCACTCATAACTAATGTAAGATTTTCTGCTTAAATATCACAAAGCTGTATTGAAATTTAAGTAAAAAGAATTTTAAACATTTTTCTATTTTTTAAAGAACAGTGCAAATGTTTGTCACCCATTCTTATCTTTCGACACGAAATTACTAAGACTGTTTATCTTATAGGCTTGTTACATACATTTCTCAGAGAGCTCTGGTGAGGATTCTGTGGCAGAGAAGGGATCAAGAGGAAACAGTGCCATTATTGATTAGTGCTAACACATAGCAGCAGCCAAAAAGGGCGAATAAAGGTCCTGTCAATCCGAATAGCATGATGAGAGTGGTATATGTTACCAACAAAGTGTCCTGGATTACTCTGGGGAATATCTTAGTAACTAGCAAGGATATGGGAGTAAACCAGACTGTTATCAAAGAAAATCTTTAAAGGACTTTATTGTCTCTAAATCATAAGCTCCTTTCCATGTAATTCAGGACAAGTCATGGCCCAATTCCAATTCAGTTTCCCAAGGCTTATTCATTGAAATATCACAACTACCTTTTTTCAGGAAATTCTTCCTATCTTTCTTATTTATTTATTATACTTCAAGTTCTGGGGTACATGTACAGATGGTGTAGGTTTGTTATATAGGTATACACATGCCATGGTAGTGGTTTGCTGCATCCATCATTCCGTCATCTATATTAGTTATTTCTCCTAATGCTATCCCTCCCCATCCCCCCACCCCTGCTATTACTCCCCTGACCCCCCCACCCCCCAGGTCCCAGTGTGTGATGTTCCCCTCCCTGTGTCCGTGTGTTCTCATTGTTCAATACCCACTTATGAATGAGAACATGTGTTGATTTTTTTATACTTTAAGTTCTGGGATACATGTGCAGAATGTGCAGTCCTGTTACATACGTATACGTGAGCCATGGTGGTTTGCTGCAGCCATCACCTCATCATCTACATTAGGTATTTCTCCTAATGCTATCCCTCCCCTATTCTCCCAATCCCTGCTATCCCTCCCAACCCCACCCCCATCCCCCCAACAGGCCCTGGTGTGTGATGTTCCCCTCCCTGTGTCCATGTGTTCTCATTGCTCAACACCTACTTAGGAGTGTGAACATGTGGTGTTTGGTTTTCTGGTCTTTTGTCAGTTTGCTGAGAATGATGATTTCTGGCTTTATCCATATCCCTACATAGGGCATGAATTCATCCTTTTTTATGGTTGCATAGTATTCCATGGTGTATATGTGCCACATATTCTTTATCCAGCTTATTATCGATGGACATTTGGGTTGGTTCCAAGTCTTTGCTACTGTGAACAGTGCCATAATAAGCATACATATGCATGTGTCTTTATAATAGAATGATATATAATCCTTTGGGTATATACCCAGTAATGGGATTGCTGGGTCAAATGGAATTTCTATGTCTAGATCCTTGGGGAATTACCACCCTGTCTTCCACAATGGTTGAACTAATTTACACTCCCACCAACAGTGCAAAAGTGTTCCTATTTCTCCACATCCTCTCCAGCATCTGTTGTCTCCAGATTTTTTAATGATTGCCATTCTAACTGATGTGAGATGGTATCTCAATGTGGTTTTGATTTGCATTTCTCTAATGAACACTGATGATGGGCTTTTTTTCATATTTTTTTGCTGCATAAATGTCTTCTTTTGAGGAGTGTCTGTTCATATCCTTTGCCCACTTTTTGATGGGGTTGTTTGTTTTTCTTCCTGTAAATTTGTTTAAGTTCTTTGTTGATTCTGGATATTATCCCTTTATCAGATAAGTAGATTGCAAAATTTTTTTCTCATTCTGTTCGTTGCTGGTTCACTCTAATAATAGTTTCTTTTGCTGTGCAGAAGCTTTTTAGTTTAATTAGATCCCATTTGTCTGTTTCGGCTTTTGTTGCCGTTTCTTTTGGTGTTTTAGTCATGAAGTCCTTGCCCATGCCTATGTCCTGAATGGTATTGCCTAGGTTTTCTTCTAGAGTTTTTATGGTGTTAGGTCTTATGTTTAAATCTTTAATTCATCTGGAGTTAATTTTTATATAAAGTATAAGGAAGGAATCCAGTTCCAGCTTTCTGCAGCTTGAGAAGGTGGGTAATTCTTCCTA
This sequence comes from Sapajus apella, assembly GCF_009761245.1. Lineage (NCBI taxonomy): Eukaryota > Metazoa > Chordata > Mammalia > Primates > Cebidae > Sapajus > Sapajus apella. The sequence goes on from NW_022436995.1 coordinate 2,625,399, forward strand.
TGTTGATATTGGTCCTCACAACAAAGAAGGTACAAAAGGAAAGTATGGATGATATATCTCTGTGCAAATAATTTTCTTGCAATTGATACTCAGATGTAGATTTTAAGGAACTCTTTAGCATTCAACTATGAAACCCTCCGTGACCTATGTTGTGTTTATCATAGGGAAAGTAGGCACATTTTTTCCTCCATTATGTCTCTCTTTCTCTCTCTCTCTCTTTTTTTTTTTTTTCCTACTTTAGTGCAAAAGTTCTCAAGGGGAAGGGAATACAATTTTCCACATTAGAAGAAGCCTGAAGACATTCTGGATTGTCATAACTTGAGGGGAGGTGAGAAAGTTAATGCTGCTAGCACCTAGTAGGTAGAGATTAGAAATGCTGCTAAACATTCTGTGATGCACAGGACAGTCTCTCAAAACAAAATATTATCAAACCCTAACTGTTAATGTTGTAAAGGTTAAGAAACCTTACTTGAGAAGAAAGTGTGCCATCACAGCATAATTCTTAGAATTCTGCTTAGAATTATCTTCCATTCCTCAATTAGTGGAGAACAGGGGTTTGGGGAAAAAGTCATTTACGCAGACCAGCCACATATAACCATTCTTGTCTTAAGAATACTGGAAGAAGAGTAGTACATGACAAGTTATCTGTCTGAAATAATTTCTAGATTTACTTTGTATTAAATTTTATTATGTGGAATATCAGACCTCTCTATAAATACAACAGCTTCAATAAATGCAAAGCACATGGCAAATACAATGATAGGCTATTTTCCTTCCATAATATCTATGAATGGTCATGACTCTTAATTCCATTGTAATATTAGATGATAGAAAACTTAAATATATTTTTACTTATAACAACCTGACTCTTGCCATTCTTTTATTCAAATTATTCCCTGTATGATATGGTTCTATAGTTATTTGTAAGTCAACTTTAGTGACTTCTCATTACTGCATAGTTAAAAATAAAAAGTGCTACAAGCGTTTATGAATATCTTTTCATTCTAATTCCATGTGATAATTAAAATGTAATAAAAAACATTTATCTTTTCTCAAATCACTTTGACATCTTAGTTCAAGAAAATGATTTTATAACATCTCTTTTTCTAAGTAAGGCTAATAGCCTAACAGTCTTTTCACCAGGAACCAAAATAAACATGACAATATTAGAGTATTCAAGTTTGTTTTCAATTAAAATATACAAGTGTATAAATGTAAAAAAATATTAAACATGAGATATTATTTATTTTGTGATTTACCTTTTTAATTGTTTCATTTCTTTGAAATAAATCAGGTAAGAAATAAAATGTGCTTATTGTCCTCTTTACTTTTATTTTTTCTCTTTTCTACAAAGTTACAGCTCACTTTTATTATGCAGAGTTACTGCATGGCTCTTTTCATATATCATGATGAAAATGTGACAGGCTCAATGTCTTTCATTTGTCCCTGATTATTCTTTGTCTTTTTCACTAAATAATGTCTGTAGTAAATACTGAGTTGTTTTTATAAGTCAGAATCTGATACGTTTTTTTGGGATATTTACTATTTAAATACTGACGTATTGAAGCCTTTCATGGATTTTCTTTTTTCTTTCTTTCTTTATTCTAAAAAGAAAAAAAATGGAATACATGTGCAGAATGTACAGGTTTGTTACATAGGTATACATGTGCCATGGTGGTTTGCTGCACCCAATGACCCGTCCTTTAAGTTCCCTTTCCTCACTGCCACCCCTCAACAGGCCCTAGTGTGTGTCGTTCCTCTCTCTGTGTCCATGTGTTCTCATCATTCAGCTCCCACTTATGAGCCAGAACATGCAGTGTTTGGTTTTCTGTTCTTGTGTTAATTTGCTGAGGATGATTGCTTCCAGCTCCATCTTTCCCTGCAAAGACACGATCTCGACACGATCTCATTCCTTTTTATGGCTGCGTAGTATTCCATGGTGTATATGTACCAAATTTCCTTTATCCAGTTTATTATTAATGGGCATTTGGTCTTTGTTATTGTAAATAGTGCCACAGTAAACATATGTGTGCATGTGTCTTTATAACAGAATGATTTATATTCCTTTGGGTATACACCCAGTAATGGAATTGCTGGGTCAAATGGTGTTTCTGGTTCCAGATCCTTGAGGAATGGCCCATACTATATTCCACAGTGGTTGAACTAATTTACATTCCCACCAACAGTGTAAAAGCGTTCCTATTTCTCTATAGCCTTGCAAGTGTCTATTGTTTCCTGACTTTTTAATAATGGCCATTCTGACTGGCATGAGATGGATCTCATTGTGGTTTTGATTTACATTTTTCTGATGATCAGTGATGTTGAACTCCTTTTCATGTTTGTTGGCCACATAAATGTTTTCTTTTGAGGAGTATCTATTTATATCCTTTGCACACTTTTTGATGGGATTGTTTTTTCTTGTAAATATGTTTAAGTTCCTTGTAAATCCTGGATATTAGACCTTTGTCATATGGGTAGATTGCAAAAAATTCTCTCCCATTCTGTAAATTGCCTATTCATTCTTATGATAGCTTTTTCGATAGTTTTGTTTGGTTGGTTTTTTTGTTTTGTTTTGTTTTGTTTTGCTTTTTTGCTGTGCAGAATTAGTATAATTAGATCTCATTTGTCAGTTTCGGCTTTTGTTGCAATTGCTTTTAGTGATTTTGTCATGAAGTCTTTGCCCATGCCTATGTCCTGAATGGTGTTTCCAAGGCTTTCTTTCAGGGTTTTTATGGTTTTGGGTTTTACATTTAAGTCTTTAATCCATCTTGAGTTAATTTTTGCATAAAGTATAAGGAAGGGGTCCAGTTTCAGTTTTCTTCATATGGCTAGCCAATTTTCACAGCACCATTTACTGAATAGGAGATTCTTTCCCCATTGCTTGTTTTTGTCAAGTTCGTCAAAGACCAGATGGTTGTAAATGTATGGTGTTATTTCTGAGGTCTCTGTTCTGCTCCATTGGACTATATGCCTGTTTTGATACCAGTACCATGCTGTTTCAGTTATCATAGCCCTGTAGTTTAGTTTGAAGTGAGATAGCATGATGCCTCTAGCTTTGTTCTTTTTGCTTAGGATTGTCTTGGCTATACAGGGTCTTCTTTGATTCCATAAAAATACATCTCAATGCAGAAAGGGCCTTTGATAAAATTCAATGTCCCTTCATGTTAAAAACTCTCAATAAACTAGGAATTGATGAAACATATCTTAAAATAATAATACCTATTTATGACTAACCCACAGCCAATATCATATTGAATGGGAAAAGCCAGAAGCATTCCCTTTGAAAACCAGTACAAACAACAATGTCCTCTCTCAGCAGTCCTATTAAACATATTATTGGAAGTTCTGGCCAGGACATTCAAGCCAGAGAAAGAAATGAAGTGTATTCAAATAGGAAGAAAGGAACTCAAATTGTCTCTGCTTGCAGATGACATGATTTTATATTTATAAAACCCCAGTGTCTCAGCCCCAAAACTCCTTAAGCTGATAAACAACTTCAGCGAAGTCTCAGGATACAAAATCAATGAGCAAAAATCACAAGCATTTTTTTTTTTTACACCAACAATAGGCAAGCAGAGAGCCAAATCATGAATGAACTCCCATTTACAATCAATCACTACAAAGAGAATAACATACCTAGGAATACAGCTAACAAGGGATGTGAAGGACCTCTTCAAAGAGAACAACAAACCACTGTTCAAGGAAATAAGAGAGGACACAAACAAATGGAATTCCTCTAACCTTTTTCCAAGGTTCTTAGCTTCTCTGCATAGGAATAGAACATACTCCATAGCTCATCATAGTTTTTTATTACCCATCTTCTGAAGCCTGCTGCTGTCATTTCATCCGTCTGATCCTCTGTTCGGTTCTGCACCCTTGATGGAGAGACATTGTGCTCATTTTGAGAGGAGGTGCTCTGGTCTTTTGGGTTTTCATCTTTTTTTTTTCATTGATTCTTTCTCATTTTCATGAGTTTTCCAGTTTTAGTCTTTGAAGCTACTGACCCTTTAATAGGGATTTTGTGAGGGCCTCTTTGTTGTTATTATTGATGCTGTTGTTGTTGCTTTCTGCTTGTTTTTCTTTCAATATTCAGGTCCTTCTTTTGTAGGCTTGCAGTTTGCTGGTAGTTCACTTCAGGCCCTATTTATCTGATTTGTTCTTCTCCCTGGAGTGTCATTCAAGGAGACTAGAAAGACGCAAAGAAGCAAAGCCTGCTTCTTCTTCTGGGACCTTTGAGCTCAAGGGGCACCAACTTGATGCCAGTAGGAAACTCCTGTGTAGGGTGTCTGACAACCCCTATTGGAGGATCTCACTCAGTTTGGTGGCACAGGGAACAGGACTCATGTAACAAAGCACACTTTGTCCCTGGATGGAGAGGGTGTGTTTTTCTGTGGGGAAACCCTCTCACCTGGGCTGCCCAGATTCCTCAGAACTACCAGGAGGAGAGGCTAAGTCTGCTGGTCTGCAGAGACTGTGGCCACTCCTCCCGCTACGGGCTCAGACCCAGGGAGATTCAAATTCTGTCCCTGAGCCTCTAGCGGGAGTTTTTGAAGTTTTCTCTGAGGAAGCCCCACACACTGAGGAAAGATGCATCAGAGTTAGGCCTGATGAGGCACTCTGGCCCCAGATTGCCATAGCTGGTGTGTTGGGCTCTACGGACAAGTCTTGGGACAGAGCTGTCCAGCCTTCCTGGCTCTAGCAGGGAAAAAGCACAGCATGGAGCTATAGAAATGAGTGTCACTCTTCCCTCACCCAAGGAGCTTAGTATGTTAGGCAGTTGTCAGTCACAGGGCTGGCTGCTGCCCCTCCCCCAGGGAGCTCAAACAGCTTAGACAGCAGGTAGCCCCAGCCAATGCTCCTTCAATTGATTTTCTTTAACATACCTACAACCATTTAAAAAATGTGTTGTCAGTGAAAAAATTGTTTCGTTTGATGATTGAGGAACCAAGAGAATCCCAAGAATATTTCAGGGATTCACTAATTCAAACTTATATATTGGTAAGAAATCCATTAAAGGACAAAATAGTCCATAGATTTTAATAGCTTTATAATAACCTTAAGCTAGATCACATGGTTATGTACACTTTCTACCTTCTACATTATTATAAATGACAATCCTGCTAAACTTTCAGCCACGGTTTATTAATTATACCTTACCTCTAGTTTCCAGTAAGACTTTCTTCACTTCCCTTTAAGTCTTTATTGATATTTGCCTCAAAGTCCAAATTTCATGAATAATTTGTTCAAGGCTCTTTGTTTGCTAATATTACCATTAAAGTCCACTGCCCTGTTTCGAAGCAATTTCTTCATTTTCAGTTTTTGATATGGTAGCATCCTCTTTTGTTATCAAAATCTGTATTCATTCTTTTTTGTTGTATAACAAATCACCCCAAAAATTAGTGGCTTTAAATGACAAATACTTACTATTTCATGTTTTCCATGGGCGAAGATTTTAGGAATACTTTAGTTGGATGTCTCTTATGAAGTTGCTGTCAAGATACTGCTTAGGCTGCAGTCCTCTGAAAGTTGAGTGGTGCTGAATAACCTTTGTCCAAATTGGCTCAGCTACATTGCTGTTGGCAGGTGGGCTCAGATCCTATTATAGGCCCAATAGGTTGCTCGGGTTGCCTCATGGCATGGCAGCCGACTACCCATAGAGCGATTGATCCAAGTGAGAGAATCTAGGAAATGACATAGCATCACTTGTGCTATGCCCTGTGAGTCATATAGACAAACCCTGAAAAATGTGAGACAGGATTACATCAAAGTGTAAATACATGAAACAGGAATTTTTGTAGGCAAAATTGGAGGCTGACTACCATATACACTTTTGCAATCCATGTGCTCCTCTGTCCCTGACTGCATGGAACCACTGATTTGCTTTTTATTACTATAAACAACTTTGGAATTTTTAGCATTTTCAGTGAATGAATATGTATCCTTTTGTGTCTGGCTTCTGTCACTCAGCATAATTTTGAAATTTATCTATACTGAAGAGTCTATTAGTCATTATTTTCTTTTTTATTGCTGTAAGAGTTTCACTGTGCAAATCTTACACATTGTATTTATCTATTTACTTGCTCTTTGGTATTTGAGTTTTTACCAGGTTTTTATATTATGAAGAAAGTTTCTATAAATATCTGTGTCTATCACACTTTTTTTTTCTTTTTCCTTTTCTTTTTTAATTGCATTTTAGGTTTTGGGGTACATGTGAAGAACATGCAAGATTGTTGCATAGGTACATACATGGCAGTATGATTTGCTGCCTTCCTCCCCATTCACCCTATATTTGGCATTTTTCCCCATGCTATCTCTCCCCAACTCCCCACACCCCGCTGTCCCTCCCCTATTTCCCCCCGACTATCACACGTTTTATGTGAACATATGACTTTATTTCTTTTGGATAAAGACCTAGGAATGGAATGACTGGGTCCTGTGGTAAGTAGGTGGTTAATTTTTTAAGAAACTGCCAAACTTTTCCAAAGTGCTGTACCATGTTACAGTACTATATTAGAATGCCAATTGTTTTACAGCCTTGATGTCATGTAGTTTTTGTAGTTTTCTTAAATCAAACCATTCTAATATCTATATAATGGTGTCATATTATAGTGTAAGGTTGCATTTCTCTCATGTTTTGTACCTTAACACTGCTACATTTACTTACTAATTATAATAATTTTTAAGACCCTGAGGATTTTTTTGTGTGAAAACAATCATTTCATATATAAATAGAAGCAATTTTATTTCTTCCATTTTGATTCTTATTACTGTTATTTCTTTTTTTTTTTTTGAGATGGAGTTTCGCTCTTGTTACCTAGGCTGGAGTGCAATGGTGCGGTCTTGGCTCACCACAACCTCCGCCCCCTGGGTTCAGCCAATTCTCCTGCCTCAGCCTCCTGAGTAGCTGGGATTACAGGCATGTACCACCATGCCCAGCTAATTTTTTGTATTTTTAGTAGAGATTGGGTTTCACCATGTTGACCAGGATAGTCTCAATCTCTTGACCTCATGATCCACCAGCCTCGGCCTCCCAAAGTGCTGGGATTACAGGCGTGAGCCACCACGCACTGCCCATTACTGTTATTTCTTATCTTGCCTTGCTCCAATGGCTAAACATTTTATACCCTGTAAATTAGAAGTTATTTTAGATCTTCTATGTCTGTGAGAGAGGAAGATGGCAGTAGTATTAAGGATTGCTCTACTATATATTATATGAACTGTTGAAGTTTTATTGATGACTTTTATAAGACAGAGATAATTCCCTTCTAGTTTGCTGGTAACTTTCACCATGAATTGGTGATGGATTTTGTAAAATAATTTTTTCTGCTTCTGTTGAGTTGATTATGTGATTGTTCGCTTTTATTTTGTTATTTTGTTGAATTCTTTGGAAGACTACTACTTGATTATGATGCATTATGTATTGGTAGATTTCATTTGCTATAAATTTTAAAGATTGTTACATCTATGCTCACAAAGGCTATTATTCCATAATTTTTCATGATTTTATCTTTTTTTTTTTTACTGCTTTCAAGATTTTATTTGATCTTTGGTTTTCATCACTTAGACTATGATATTTCTAAGTGAGATTTGTTCTTCCTATTTCTCTTATTTGAAGTTTGCTAAGTTATTTAAACTATAAATTGATATTTTTCACAAAATTTAAGATTTTTGTCATTAAAAAAATATTTCCTTCTGAGTTCCACTTTTACAAATGTTCACATTTTTATATTTTCCCATAGATTCCTCTGATTCTGTTCATTCATTATGAATGTATTTTTCTTTATTTCATTGAGCATACTTGTGATAGCTGCTCTAAAGTTCTAGTTTAATAATTCCAATATCTGGGTCATCCTGGATTTGGCCTGTGTTAATTATATTTTCCCTTAAGAAAAGATAACATGCATTGGTTGTTTCGAGAAGTTGTTTTGGATTTTATCATGGAGATGTTGAATGTCAAATGTGGATTCTGTTACATTGCTTCAAAGAGCAGTAGCTTTTTTTTTTTTTAACAGGCCGTTGGTTAGATTCACAATACAAATGCTGTCACACCTGCTCTACCACATTTGAGTCTTATTTGCAAACTGCTTTGAGACATGTCTGCATATTCATTGTTCAGGGCTGTAGTATACTATAAGACATATTGTAGATCTAAGGTTAATGATAATTTTGCAGAGTAGATACAACATGTTACTTTGTAGTATGATGGAAGCTGGCCCAGGAATTTTCAACTCTGCTCTGAGGATTTCCAAGAGAGAAAAACACCTTGCAACTTTCATGAACCTAAAAGCAAAGCTTATCCTTACAGGAATAGCTTAAACTCCCTTTATAAAAGAATCACCTGGTAACTGATCCAGACTGAATACAGGTATAAAAAAAGAGAAGAATCCTCCAGACTCTAAGAATAGTCTCCAGACAGAGACCTTCTGGTTAGGCAGTCATATGGCCCCTATATTTGGCCCATTCATTGGCCTGCACCGCCTGTTAATCTTTTCATAGCACTGCTAGAATAAACCGCTGGAACATCACATGGTGTCTAAAGTTCATCTTTGATGTGAGTTGAGCTGAAAGGAAAAACTTGTCCCTTGGGCAAGCTAGTTAACTTGGACCACTCAGAGACTTCGAACATGACAAAGAGTCAACCAGCAACTTCAGCAGAGTTTACACATATAACCTAGGGCACTCTTTCTTTGGCTCATTCCTTTCTAGGATCCCTAGCCCCCTCAATTACCAGCAGGTGTGGTTACTTCAGACTCTGTGACCTGGTTAATTATGCTGGGAATAGAGAGGATTTTATAATAAAGTTTCATCCACCTTGTATCATGCCATAATTATGGCACATCTTCAAGGCATTCCAAAAAGACAGAAAAAAAAAAATAGAAACCCAATTATTCTGATTTTTTACATCATGTTTGGACCCCTATCCAAAAAGAGTTTTAATATTTTCCACTCTCTGGAGCCTTGGCCAGTTTTTGTGTATGTGTTCAAATGTGAGTTACATTTGTTCTCTGTAGTAGAGTTTTCTTTGAGACATATTTTGCCATACAGGAAGCAAAAGCGCTAGTGTTACTTAGCATTTGAGTTTTCAAACTAATAATAAATTTCTGGAAGATAACAAATAAAATATGAGATTGGAAAACAGTGTCTACTTCTCTGTATTGAAAATGTAGAGGGCACCATATTAAATATATCTGAAAATCATGTATGAGCTCTATGATCTTCCAAAATGTTTCTAAGATGAGTAGTTAAATGGATTTAAAGGTAGTCTTGGGAGTTCTAATTCAACTGTGTGTCATGATGTGTATGGAATGTGTTTGTTATATATGTGTTGGTTCAAATAATTTAAGAAGAAGAAGGAAAGGAACAGAGGCAATTTATTAGGAGAAAGATATATGACCTTATTGACTAAAGTTCCAAGGCTATAAACAATTAGGCATGGATTTCAATTACATAAAATGGTAGTGATAATGATAGGAAAATAGCCATAATAATTTTAGCTAATATTTATTAATCGTTTGCGTGTAAAACATCATGTTAATCAGTTTGCAGAGTTTTTTAGATAAACACTCATGACAATTCTATGAGAAGGGGAGCTATTGTCTCAGTTTTACAAATGAGAAGATCTGGGTATAGAGAAATTTGCTAATTTTCCAAAGATCTTAAATTAGTAGAGAGCAGGAATTTGAATCCACTTTTGAGCTTTAACAATTTTTTATATACTCTAGACTAGATGTTTGACTCAATATCCCCTTGTAGTATTTACCCCAATAATCATTTTCAAGTATTCCTATTACTAGGTTTTATCTGGGATTACATGCTATCATTCACTATTAGCCCACATTAATAGTCAAATACTACATTTTTATAGACATGTTTAAAAAGAAATTTTAGTCATTTAGATAGGTACACATAATTTTTCAGAATTATTTTCTATGTAAGTCTCTGAAAACCCTGTCAATATAAATAGCCTTTTTTGTGTTAGCTCAACTGCAAAATCTATGTGCCAGGTGTTGCCCTTGTTAAATTACTGGTGAAAACATGTTTTCGTCAGCTGCTGGAAGAAACTTCTGAGGTGGTGCCTCTGGTTTAACAATTATTTTTAACATCATAAATTGATGTGTGGCAGGAAAAGAGCAGCATGCACAAGCAAGCTAACTTTTAAAAATACTGAATTTAAAATAACTGAGTAACAGGGCTTATGAAAAAAAAGGATGAGCAAATGCTATAAATTAATTGATGTAATCCACTTTGAAAATTCAAATTAGATAAGACAAAGGCAATGTAATCTAAAGAACCACTGTTAGTGAATGAAGATTTTTAAATAAGTTTAGCTCTTATCTCTGCTTTGAAAAGTTTGTCAACTTTACCTGCAGGTGACCTCTGAGACCATTTGTGTGTGAAATTTCTCTTCTGCTCTTTTCTCAATTGTACATTCATCATGTTAGTTCTAGCCTGAAACATGTGTATGCAATTGTCAAAAAGATTATTTTGAATAGTTTTAAAAACCACATTTCTTTTTAAGAAGATATAAGAAAATGTTATAGTACAACTATATACATTTTATTGTTGCTGGTTTTTACATGATTGGGCCATGTTTATTATTATTTTCATTACACTAAAAAATTTTCATTACACTAAAAAAAGTTCATTTTTTTTCTTTCTTTTGGTAGAGGTGAATGACTGCATGATGTACCTCAAGAAACCAAATAATTGGTCACAGAACATAGTTTAAATTTATCAAACAAGTTTAAAGCCTCATTCAGGAGAAAACAGAGAATCATAATATTATAGGAATTTGCAGGCATTTCAATAGGGTTAGATGTTATCAACACTGTTTCTAAGTGTCCATCTACAGCACTGATGAAATAATACATAAGGGTCTACATAAGCTTTTAAATGAAGAAATAACATTCTTGGCCCAGTGAGACTTTCAAAATCTTTTCTCTAATAAAATAGGACAGAGCTGAAAAAGAGGTAGGCTTTCAGGCAAAACTTAGAACAGAACCATATTCTGAACTCTTCTATATGTCTATTAGTAGAATCATTATATGTGATGAGTTGGAAGAAAGGGAAGCAAAATTACTTAAAGTTTTTTTTTTTTTTCCCCCACAGAGAAGTATAAACATATGCTTGTATTTGTCCAAGTCACAGGAATAATATTCTGTAACGGATAACCTCAGTCTTTTGTTTCTTCATGAACGATTCACTTCAAGTGTAATGCTGAAAAATAAATCTGTATGAAATATTCCAGAAAAGAAAAGTTAAATATTAGAGGTATGTTTGGAACAATTGCCTTACACATAGATCATGTTGAACTTCACCTTCACCAATTGTTAGAACAGTTTGGAATGTCCTCAAAAAGCTATATGAAGGAATATCTGTACTTGCATATCTGGGAATATCAGCAACACTATTTAAAATAGCCAAGATATAGAATCAACCCAAGGGCCCATCAGTGGATGAATGTTTAAAGAAAATGTGGTACATATGCACACTGAAATATTAGTCAGACATAAAATGAATAAAATCCTATCATTTGTAAAAACAAGGATGAAACTGGAGGATATTTTGTTGAGTGAAATAAGCCAGGCATGGAAAGACAAATATCACAGCTTCTCACTTAAATATGGAGCTAAAAGAAAAATTGAACCCAGAGAACAGAGTAGAATGATGATTACCAGAGGCTGGGAGATAGTGGGGACAGAGACATAAAGTGGGCATGGTTAAAGAGTACAGAAATACAGTTAGAGAAAATTAGAACTAGTATACTGGATCTAATATTGTAATACAGTAGGATAATTATAGTTAAAAATAATGCATTATACATTTAAAAAAAAACTAAAAGGGTGGAATTAAAATGTTCTCAACATAAAATGATAAATTCTTAAGATGACAGATACTCTGATTACTCTGATCATTACACACTGTATACCTGTATCAAAACATAACATGTAACTTATAAATATAGACAACTATCACTCATAGTAATTAAATAACTATTAGTAATACAGACAACTATTAGTAATTAAAAATAAAAAAGCCAGAATAAGTTTTTTAAAGAAATTTACATTTCAAAGGGCCACAAAAATTATCTACAATTACAAATTTTCTAAAGTAAATGCACTGAGAAAAGTGAGGAGAGAGAACTCTATGCTTAGGCCATCTGGATTCTGCAAGGATCGGTGTGAGAGGGAGGTCAGAGGCATAGAGACAAGAAGGCTGAATGAAATTTAGTTAAGTTGAAGGAAACATTAAGGCCATCCTGGTCAGCAGAGAAACATATCTGGTGCTAGTAAACGTGATAAAAAAAAAAAAAAAAAGACTTAGCAGGATTTTTGTAAAATTCAGAATGTTAGGTCTTTGGCATTTAAATAATGTATTACTGTTTCTTCATTTAAGTGACTGAAAAATATTTAGTCAAACATACTTTTTAAATTTTTGGACTTTTGAAAAACTTGAAATTTAAATTGATAAAAAAAAGTGAATAGGAAGAGTTCTAGAGCTTTAACTTAGTAGAATGAAAATATAAATGGTGACATAGTTGCTATATGGAAAAAAATTCTCCACTAACAGAGAAAATTAAAATGGGTTCATGTTTAATAGCACTTGTGAGCTTAATTTAACTAGGAATACTTCTCTGTTAAATACAGTTAAATATTAGAGGTATGTTTGGAACAATTGCCTTACACATAGATTACGTTGAACTTCACCTTCACCAATTGTTAGAGAGTCCTTTTTGATATCTTGGCTAGATTCAATGACTTTCCAGTTCCTCTCTGCTATCAGAACAGTTTCACTTTGCTCTAAAGTCCTGTTTGTTACAAAACTTGAATCCCCATCTCTTCTCATTGTCTCTGCCTGTGCTGACTAGGTCTCAGTGGCTTTAAGGACTTAGAGTATAAAGGGAAGGCATGGTCTACTCTTTTTACACTCCTCTTCAGTCAAAGGTGTGTTTTCGGGGTAGTGGTGGAGTGGCAAGAAGAATGAAATGTGTAAAATATCCAACTGGAAAGGTTGTAGTTGTCTTTTTATTAGACTTAAGCACCTTCTGGTTATCCTTTTGTCTATCAACTAAAAGGAGACAGATTACTATTCCAACAGGCTTCACTATGTCGGTTAGAGAGTCACTTCTTCCCTGCACCCCCCTGAGGCCTGAGCTAAATGTCCCTCCATATCCTCCTGCTGATCTTCACCTGTGACATTCACAGTTTCTCCCTCTGACATGTGATCTTTGTTCCAATGCTTTGAGCGCCCCAGTAAAGCTGGAGCCGCACATTTATCTCGCCTCTCTGGCCAGCAATCCACATTGCACTGGAACTCTTTATTTAGCTTCTGCACCTTTTAGAAAACAAAACCTGAACAGAGAAGATTCTTGCTTTCTCTCTGCTTGGCAGTTCCCCCAGAAACCATTTGTCACTGTCCTGTTCTCTCTTTTGCCTTGCCTAGTTAACACAGGAAAAGATCATCAAGTTGAGACTCTCAAAAGATATCCAAAAAGGGGAAAAACTGCTACTCTGTGTTGTTAGGGATCTTTTATCTTGGAGCTCATTTCCTTGACTCAAGGAAGCAAGGTTATAGTTCAGAATGATTAAACTTCTCAGCAAGCCAATAACATCCGTAATTTTCAGCCCTCTTCTTGTATTGACTACAATTGGGCTAGGTAGAATAGACTAGACTTCTAAATGGCTATTTTGAATAGTCCTGCTGGACTGAGGTTTATTCTGATTTATGATAACTTTGTATGCTTATTGTGAAAAGAAGGTAGTGCCTTTGACCTCAGTCCAGGGTTTATGATACATACTTGAACAGGAAAGATTCCCATAGGATACATGGTTGCATATAAAATATTTTCTCATAGGATTGTTAAAAGCAATACATGAAATACTGTGTGTTAGGATCAGTGCTTAGAATATTCTGGACACACAGTGAAAGTTACCATGATTATGTTTCTCCTTTCCATCTTGAAATTCTTTCTTACACTGGTCTTAGTCACAGTTATCATATTCAGAGTATCCTGCCTGTCTCAGTTTTACCACTTACTGGTTCCTCTAGCTGTCAACAACTGGGAGGTAAGCACCAAAATTTCACTATTAATGTAATACATACTTATACATATATATTCATATTTTGGAAGCTATTTCTTTCAAGTTTCCAGGCTTATGTGGCAAAGTGTCTCGAGTATTGATATGCAGTTATTTCAGCCTAATCTCTATTTTTAAAGCCAATTTTTTAATCTAACCAAAAGTATCTTTCTTCCCTATAATTTCTGTAATTTTTGTCTTTGACAGTTTTTCCTCTACAACTTAAGACAAAAAACTTCTAATTTTATGTGAAATGTTCTTTTCTGTAATGCAAGAAAATTAGACAAATAATACATTTTATCAACTTTTGTTTTTTAAAAAATCAAATTTTTCTTTAGTTTTTCTTCTCACTGCAAGCAAAGGCAAGCTCTTAGAACCTCATGTGTGGGCACTTGTGATAAGCCATTATCTGGTTACCCTTTTGATGCTCTTTTCTAATCTCCAAATCACACTGCCCAGTGCTTTTCTAAACCAATCTGCATTATTCACTGCTTTCATAAAGGCACTCTCCTGACAAAAAGGAAACTTCAATAGCCATTTTGTCTTCAAAATAAAGTTAAAGCTCCTTTATATAGCATTCATAGAATCAAATCTCTCTTAATCAGCCCCCAACTTTTGCCCCTGAAAATCTCTGCTTCAGCTGAAGTGGTCTTTTCACCATTTCCGAAATATAACTTGCTCATCTATACAGAGAATATATTATTTTTACTTATTTGCTTAACTAAAGACTACCCTTTCAACAACTACCTCAAGTTTTACATTTCCAATAAAACATTATAGGCAGCACCCTCTATATCCTTGGAGTAACTTTTGCGAAATACATTTCCTTTTATTTAACATTGAGATTTTTGAAAATTTAGTATATATGTTTTAGAAACTTGTTATTTATATTGTATCCATGATTTCATTCAATACATTGAAAAAATATACTTGGAAAATGGGTATTTCATTTACATCTTTTAGACAGAAACCTAGGCATAAAGATGTTTCAAGATAAGTCAAGTTTCTTTATATGGCAAGACCAGGATTCAAATGATGGGGGTGTACTAATTGTGAAATTCTTTTATTTTCATTACTTTGCTGAGGTATTTGAGAGATCAAAATTAATGGACACAAAGAAAAGAACTTTTGATTTCATAGAATATTGGGAACTTAAGGCAGACTGAAAATGTTAAGAAACCAACAAATGCTAAAAAAATAAGGTAATAGATGTACTTAGTATTTGGATTCATTTTATATATATATATATGTGTGTATAAAATTATATACATAATTTAAAAAGTCTAGATGGTGTCCGTGCAGCAACATAAGGATTTAAAATAAAAATAAAATGAAAGGATGGGGAAGAAAAATAAATAGAAGGGCTTTCCAAAGAAAAGTATGCTAAGAAAACTTTTCTGTGGATAGTCACTTTTTTGAGTGACATTATGTTGTCAAGATATATTCTCGGTGAGGTAACATCAAATAGCAGCGTGCCACAGATAATAATGCCATATTAGCACAGAAATGTAAAAGGTATATATGTGCTCCATTCCAGTGACCTTTGCTGTACATTGTCTCATGTTTGCCGTAAAATCACTAATAAATATGGTTAAAAGGGAATGGAAACTCATGCAACTGTGTCTAAATTATTTCTAGAAAAGTAAGTAGTGCCACAGTTGCTCGTGTTTAAAATTAATGTGTGCATTTTTCCTATTAATAATTACACTCATTTAAAACAACCGTTAGTCTTATAATGTGAATTTAATGAGGAAAATATCTGAGAATATTATTAATTTTCTTTCTGTTAAATTAACAAGCCCTTTTGCTGACATCTAATGTAAGTATCATTAATAGAAAAAAATCAATTAAAGTCAAATACAAAGTTGATGAGGATTCAAAAATAACTTCAACTCACATATAGCATACTGCCATTAAAATCTTAGAAAATAATTGCACAGGTTTCTACACTAAAGTAAGCATGCATAAATAATTAATGTGGTGACTGACATTCACTAAGTCTTGCATCTGTTTTCATATCATTTCCCATAAAGTTAACACAACATTGTGAAACTAGTGTAGAGCAATATATTTTTTTAATTTTTTGTTTTAAAATAAGGTAAGAACAGGAAATCTATAAAAATAGTAAAAATTCATGTACACCCTTCATCCAGATTCCCCAAGCGTTAACATTTTAATACATTTGCTTTATTATTAATATTCTTTCTCCCTTTTTTCCTGTCTCATTGTCTCTCTCTATACACAAACAGGTGAACACACACACACACATACACACACACACACACACACACACACACACACACAATTTTCCTAAACGTATGAGCAACTCATACAGTTACTTTATGTTCTTTACCTCTAAATACTTCAGTGTAGATTTGCTAATAGCAAGACTCTTATACACAAGCAGAGAACAAGAATCAAAATCAGATTATTAACATTTTATATTTTTATTCAATATACATAATTTACTCAAAATTTTCTTAGCAGTATTTTAAAAACAATGCTTTTCAAGCATACCTTGTAATATCACATATTGCTTTATTGCACTTCATAGATACTGCGTGTTTTACAATTGAGTATTTTGGCTACCTGTGCAGAGCAAGTCTATTCATGCCATTTTTTTCAATATCGTATGCTCACTTAATGTCTCTATGTCATCTTTTGGTAATTCTCGTGGTATTTTAAGCTTATTCATTATTATTGTATCTGTTATGGTGAACTGTATCAGTGATCTTTGATATTACTCTTATAATTGTTTAGGGTACCATAATATGGCTAACTTAATACATACAAGTGTGTGTTTTGACTGCTTCACCAACTAGCTGCTCTTGGTTCTCTCTCTCTCCTATGGCTTCCCTATTCCATGAGATACAACATATTGCATAGGCCAATTAATGGGCTAAAATGGCCACTACGTGTTCAAGGGAAAGAAAGAGTCAAACAAACATCTCTCGGTTTAACTCAAAAGCACAAATGATTAAGCTTAGTGAAGAAGGTATGTTGAAAGTCAAAACAGGCCCAAAGCTAGGCCTTGTATGCCAAATAGCCAATTCATGAATGCAAAGGAAAAGTTCTTGAAGGAAATGAAATGTGCTACTTCAGTGAATACATGAATGACAAGAAAATGAACAGGCTTATTGTGATATGGAGAAAGGTTTAGTGGTCTGGATAGAAGATCTAACCAGCCACAATATTCCCTTAAGCCAGAGCCTAATCCAAAGCAAGACTCTAACTATGTTCAATTCTTTGAGGGCTCAGACAGGTGACAAAATTGCAGAAGAAAAGTTTGAGGCTAACACATGTTGGTTCATGAGGATTAAGGTGAGAAGCCATTTTTATAACAAAAAAAAAGTGCAAGATAAAGCAGCAGGTGCTAATGTAGAAGCTGCAGTAAGTTATCCAGAAAATCTAGCTGAGATCATTGGTGAAGGTAGCTACACTAAACAGATTTCAATGTAGACAAAACAGCCTTCTGTTGGAAGAAGAGGCCATCTAGGACTTTCACAGCTAGAGAGAAGAATTCAATGCTTAGCCTCAAAGCTTCAAAAAGCAAGATGTCTTAGGGGCTAATGCTGATGACTTTAAGTTGAAGCCAATGCTCATGTACCATTCAAAAATCCTAGGGCCCTTAAGAATTATGCTAAAGCGACTCTGCTGTGATCTACAAATGGAACAATAAAGGCTAGATAGATGATAGCATATCTGCTCACAGTATAATTTACTGAATAGTTTAAGCCATCTTTGAAACTTACTTCTCAGAAAAAAAAGATACTTTAAAAATAGTATTGCTCATTGACAATGTACCTAGTCACCAAGTACCCTGATGGAGATGTTAAAAAAGATGAATACTTTTATGCTGGCAAACACAACATCCATTCTGCAGCCCATTAATCAAAAAGTAATTTTGACTTTCTTTTTTTTCTTGTTTCAAGAGACAGGATCTTGGTCTGTTACCCAGGCTGGAGTGTGGTACTGTCATCATAGCTTGCTGTTGCCTCAAACTCCTGGGCTCAAGTGATCCTTTTGTCTCAGACTCCCATGTAGCTGGGACTCCACTGATTTCTATAACAATTTTTTTTTAAATTTGTTATCAAAATGGGGTCTCACTATTTTTCCCAGGCTGGTCTCAAACTTCTGGGCTCAAGTGATCCTTTGATACTCACTCCTCATTCCCCTAAGTGCTGTTATTACAGGTGTGAACCATTGTATCTGGCATAATTTTGACCTTCAAGTCTTATTATTTAAGAAATAAATTTCATAAGGCTGTAGCTGCCATAGATAGTGATTGATGATCTAAGCAAAGTCAACACAACTGAAAACCTTCTGAAAAGTATTTACCATCCTAGATGTCATTAAGAACATTTGTGATTTATGAGAAGATTTGAAAATATCAACATGAAAACAAGAGTTTGGAAAAATTTGATTTCAATCCCATGAATGAATTTGAGGGGTTAAAGACTTCAGTGGAGAAAATAATGGCAGATGAGGTGGAAAGAGAAAGAAAACTGACATTAAAAGTGAAGCCTGAAGATGTGACTGAATGCCCACAGTCTGATGATAAAACTTGAATGGATGAAGACTTATTTATTTGGCTTTATATTTGATGAGGATTTAGAATATTACACAGACTTATTTGATAAAGTAGCAGCAGGGTTTGAGAGCACTGATTCAAATTTGAAAGAAATTCTACTTTGGGTTAAATTCTATCAAACAACATCACATACTACATAAATATATTAAAGGAAGAGTCAATTGATGCAGCAAACTTCATTATTGTCTTATTTTAGGAAATTGCCACAGCCACCCCAAGCTTCAGTAATCACTAACCTGATCAGTCAGCAGCTATGAGCACTGAAGCAAGACCCTCAACCACCCAAATCATGGTGTGAATTCACTGAAGACTGAGATGATAGCTTGCGTTTTTTTTTTTTAGCAGTAAAGTGTTTTAATTAAGGTATATGCATTTTAAATGTAAGTATACTTTTATATGCACTGGGAAGCCAAAAAAATGCGTGTGACTTGCTTTATTGTGATATTCACTTCATCGCAGTGGTCTAGAACCTAACTTGCAATATCTCTGAGGCCTGCCTGTATATAACCATAAATATTCGTTTGTTTCTGGGTAATTTAAAGACTTCCAGTAATGCTATTCCTGTACTAGATGTTCACTCTTATTAATTTAGTGATGGAATACACTCCTCTCTTTCCACCCCAAATAAAACTCATCTAGTCTTCAAATGTTATTAAAAGGAATTTGAACTGACAAAATAAAGTGACCAAATATAAATAAATTTTAAGGTTCAGATATCAATGAAAAATAAAAAGCTTACATCAATGATTTCAGTTGGCAACCTAGATCTGCTCTAGGACCTGCCACTTAGGATGTGGTAGAATACCAGACATTTAGATAATTATTTTTATATGTCATCTCAATTAATCCTCTCAGCAATATTAAGGTCAGTATTATTAAGTAACCTCACTGATAAAAAATCTGAAACTCAGTTTTAATCACTGGTTCAAGGTCATAGACAACAAAGATATGTAGAGTTTAGAATTGATCCTAAGTATTTGTCACAAAGCAGAATCCAAGCATTTCATTATGTCTGCCTTTGTTTCTGCTATGAAATTCACATTACTATGGCTTCTTATCTTACTGTCAGACTTTGCATAAAAGCTATTCCTACCTTCCTTTGCTTATCTTAGGAATCTCTGCCGGGCACGGTGGCTCACGCCTGTAATCCCAGCACTTTGGGAGGCCGAGGCGGGTGGATCATGAGGTCGAGAGATCGAGACCATCCTGGTCAACATAGTGAAACCCCGTCTCTACTAAAAATACAAAAAATCATCTGGGCATGGTGGCGCGTGCCTGTAATCCCAGCTACTCAGGAGGCTGAGGCAGGAGAATTGCCTGAACCCAGGAGGCGGAGGTTGTGGTGAGCCGAGATCACGCCATTGCGCTCCAGCCTGGGCAACAAGAGCAAAACTCAGTCTCAAAAAAAAAAAGGAATCTCTGACTATAGCATTCCGTTTGCCTTCTCAGACTTACCATTTAAGGTTCAGGTTGTACCTACATACTTGTCCCCACACATCTGCCACATGACTCCTGTTAAAGACATCTGCCAAACTATTCACAAATAGTTATTATGCACATGGTATATAGTAAAATATTTGGTTCAGAGGCTGAACATGGGCAAAGATTCCATAGCTGGCACTTTCTGCTACTTCCTGAGCTGTTCCCCATTTCAACCTGCTCTTCTTTTTACCTTTAAAAATAAGTTTGGTTTGTATAAAACATAACCTCATATGAAGTCACAAAAACTATGGCTCAGAATGCTGGCACCTCACTTAGGAAAATCTATTGACTGTCCCATCTGTTACTGTTGCTTGTTTTTCTGGAGCTTAACACTTTTGAAAACACACATTAAAAAGAGTTCTAGAATCATTTACTCTAGAATACAGATACAAACAATAGTTTCATATCTAATTTCCTTAAGACCTGAAGAGAGAAAATTCAACAAAATAAGGATTGTCGTATTTCTTGCAAAAAATCTTTGTAGGTAAGTGGAATTACCTGTTAAATACTGATATTTTCCTTTCTTGTCTTTCCTGAGAAATTCCTGGAGTAGGCCCTCAGGGTAACTTTGATTTTCTCTTTGCCCTGACTTGGTGGCTTGATTTACATAATTCATAATCCTGCTTCATATATAAGTCATTCATTTGCCTTCTTCTCTGAAATCCAGAGAGCTTCCAAATGCAAAGATGGTATCAGTGAATGTGCACATGCTGACATCTAAAAGCAAACAGGAATTAATAATGTATACACACAAAGCATGTTTAATTTACAAAGTCAGACCTGCATTTGTAAGGTTGTGTGCCTACTGACATCCCTCTACTAATTTTTAATGAGATGGTGAGAAAGCTGGAAACTGTATGAGATTCCTGAGAACAGGAGTGCAAAAATAATATGGGTTATGTTCAATTTAGAGCATTCTGTACTCTCAGAAGGCTTGCCCTGAAGTATAGTAGAAATGGAATACAGGGTACATGTAAAAGAAGAAAACTGGGCCGGGCGCGGTGGCTCAAGCCTGTAATTCCAGCACTTTGGGAGGCCGAGGCGGGTGGATCACGAGGTCAAGAGATCGAGACCATCCTGGTCAACATGGTGAAACCCCGTCTCTACTAAAAATACAAAAAATTAGCTGGGCATGGTGGCGCGTGCCTGTAATCCCAGCGACTCAGGAGGCTGAGGCAGGAGAATTGCCATTGCACTCCAGCCTGGGTAACATGAGTGACACTCTGTCTCAAAAAAAAAAAAAAAGAAGAAAACTGAATAGCAAAAGTGTTTCACAAGATAATACTGAGACCATGCGGTCACTAGAGCTTAATATTTTAAAGTACAGATAAATGTAGAGTCTTGCATGAAGAAAAAACTATTATTGTATTGTTCTTTAATAGTATTTTTGTGGCTTCCTCAAAAAGCTCCAGTTTGAAAAGCTACTTAAAATATATCTCTAAAAATAGTAAGTAATGAAATAAAAATAAAATATGTAGCTTTTGTATATTGTATCTTGAAAAATCATCTGCATTTTATCATCTGGGAGAAACATTTTATAGAAATACTTGTGTTTTCTTTAATATGTACTACAGAAATATATTTATCTGTTAAAAATGCACGTAAAGTAAAAAGTGAATTATATACAATTTTATTTTAACATTAAACTATACAGAAATTATAAAAATAAGTTATAAAACATATATTTTTACAACTGCATTGGATGCTTTTTGTATTAATTTAGTGAATCAGGCTAATAATTGACCAAATTAATATTTTTTAAAAGTTAAAACAATATATCTCAAATATTTTCTATACCTACTGTTACTAAAGCAATTAGAAGTTTATTTTTTTCCAGTCAAAATTTGTAGGTTATCTTGCAGCACTGTCAATTTAGAACACTTTTTCTATCCAAAAAGTATTTTCTTCCTCCTCAGAAGAAATCCACTTTTGTAGTCTTTGCTGCCTTTGAAGTCCTTAATGACCTATTAAGTACAAGAGATACTTTTGTGTAGAGATTTGGAGAGTGGAAGTAAAGCTGTAGTTATTGGTTTTATGCTTAGAAGGTTGAAACAGGTACTTTTGCAACTCTTATGTGCGGCACTTATCTGCTGGCTAATTTGCTCTGAGGCAGAAGCCAAGCCTGCAATTACTCCGTCTTGACCTGGTGGATCTTTGCTGGCTGGGGTTTGAAATGTGCTTAATACTGTGATGAAATGTGACAGCTGACAGCTTTCCTTGCAGGACACCTAAGGGTTCTAGTCTATCTTTATGATATCCAGCCAGCTTATACTCACAGATTTCAGATCATGGTTGTGTATTTAAATGTATTCTTGCTCTATGCACGTTACATTTGTCTTTCTTTCTTAATGGTCACCATGTGGACTTCAAGCTCTAGCAATAGAAGCAAAGATAGCAGTCATATAGTGTTCAGCCAACAGCTGTGATGGCTAGTGTCTTTGTTTTTCTGGTTGAACCCTGACACAGTCATTACTATCATCAGAAATAATTTGTAAATCAGGAAAGCAACACAAAAATAAAATAAAATTTCATCTAACAATGTAGAAAGTAAAAACAAGGTCCACAAAAATCTTTTAAAATGATTTACATTTGTAGCAATCTTTATTTCTTGGCATCCTTATTTAAAGATTTCAGACAACTAAAAGACACCAATAATTAAGCTGTTGTTTCTCAGCTTCAAACCTAGCCTTCTTTGTGATTCTGGAGTTAGAGTTCTACAATTCTGCCCTTCATTGGCTAGAATCCTATTGGGTTCTACAAATTAGGAGCATAAAGGGAGACTACCGCATGAATAAAAGAGGATTTGCTTTTTCCCATTTGTTTGCTATTCTTGTTAGAGCCTCCCCAGCGATGGCCCTGCTATGGCAGGAACAGTTGGTTATATGGTTATAGTAGCCAGCTTTAGTTAATTCTAAAGCCTGTTTACCAAAACCCCTTATGAAGGCCAGTCAACCAGCCCTGACCTCCCCAGAAGTCTGAGCGCTTGTTCTATGGGCCTCTCCTTTTATCAGCTAAGGCACTAAAAAAACAAAACAAAAAAAAATCCTTCCTTAGAATGCTGAGTACCTGTCCTGTGGAGTCTTTTATCTGGGTTTCTATCTGCTGCCCCTCACACTGTCATATTATTTCACCCAGTCCTAGAGGTGGCCTGTTTCTTGTGTGTTTTATTTTTGATTTTTGATATTCTAACCCCTGTTTGACTAGTTCTCTGTATTAAATATCTGTTAAAAATTCAGAGGTCTTTCTGAATTCCTCACTACATCCTAAATGATATGAGACAATCACAAATTCTTTTCACTAAAGTATTTTAAATATTAACTTCATTTATCACTTTATGAAACTCTAAATGACAAGCTAAAACTGATTATGTAGATTTTATATGAAAACTCAGACTAACTGTGTGACCTTTAGTTAGTTAACAAAAAGATGCAATACTGAGTGGAAGAAAAACAGATTATTTTTGCCATGTTGTATATGACCACATAATATGCCGCTGAAGATTTTAATAATGATATTTCTTTGCAAATTCCATTGTCAGTATCCATATATGTGTCAACTTTTGGTTTAGTATATGATTCATTTTTTAATGTCTCAGTTTCCCTTTTTCCATTATCATTAATATATGTTTTTATATTTTTTTGTTTTACATTTTCTGCACAATAATTGAGTAATTATTCAGATGAAAAGTTTTCTTTTAGCTTTTCTTATGCCTCAAATAAATGATCACATACAGTATATGAAGTGGGCATTAAATTAAAATAGCTTTACAAAATAACTTTCTACTGAAAACATTATAAAAGGCACAGATAATTTTCATGGCTCTTTTAAATTTTATACTGGAAGAATATCTACCTTGTCTGAGCCAGTTGCCCTATTTGGACTTGTTATTTATAAACAGTTTTTTTCACATGAACAATTCATATTTTAACACTTTATCAAAGTGTTATTTTATGGATAGTTGCATCTGAACTTTAGTAACTTATTGGAATATCTAGGTATTACATGCAATCTCTGGGAAGTTTTTGAATCAGAGAGTAGCTGAAATAAATACCTTATCTTCTGAATTGTATATATATTTATTGACTATTAACATTGCTTTAAAGAAATCTGAGTCCCTTCAGGGAGTGTGTGTGTGTGTGTGTGTGTGTGTGTGTGTGTGTGTGTGTGTCTGTGTGTGTGTGTGTCTGTGTGCGTGTATTTATGTGTGTCTGTGCGTTTGTGTAAGAGAGAACAAAACCAAACACAATAAAGTAGACTGGGGAGTAAAACTGTGGCATTCATTCAGACAGGAAGGGAAAATATCAGTTTACCTCAGTCCCTGAAAAACAATATATTTGACAAGTTCAGACATGCCCATATTAAAAAGTGACGATTGGTAATTTTTTTTCTGGTTTTTTTTTTTTTTTTTTTTTCCAATTACTTTTAGTTTAATCATTACCTTGCTGGGTGTAGTGGCTCATGCCTTAATCCCAGTGGTGATGTTTTTTTTCTTGAGATGGAGTTTCGCTCTTCTTGTCCAGGCTGGAGTGCAATGGCGCACTCTCCACTCACCACAATCTGCGCCTCCCCTGAACAAGCGATTCTGTCTCAGCCTCCCTAGTAGCTAAGATTACAGGCGGATGGCACCACACCCGGCTAATTTTTGTATTTTCAGTAGAGAGGGGGTTTTGTAACGGGGGAGCACCAACATCCCCAGCTCCCCATTCCAAAGGGGTTCTTGGCCTTTCTTACCCCAAAGAATGGGGAAAGAGGCCAGGGAGGTGTGGTGAGCTTACTGTTTGAATAAATATTGCTGACCCAAAGAGTTTTGCAGAAAAGCAATTTATTAGAGAGAGAGAAAGACAGACAGCTCCCATGCTGTCATAGGAGGGGACCCAGAGAAGGAATCCTACAGATAGGAGCAGCTGGAGTTTTAACCCTTATTTCCCTGTTCATATTCTCGGCCAATAAGAGGAGTTCTTTTCAACTTCCCTGGAGTGATTGATCTTTGATTCTGATACCATATTGGCTGCTTGGTCCACAACTCTGAGTTACAGAGCCCCATCTTCCCAGAGCTTTCGTCAAGTTTTTTGGGACAAAGAAACCTTACTTGGCTTTTTCTACCTAGTCCTTGCCAGGGATACCCAGACCAAGAACTTTACATTTGAAACCCCTCTGGTTCGCGGATGGAGATGTAGAGCCGGGAAACTTCTGCCTTTGAAACCACACCCCTCATGGACCTAGAAGAGAAATTCCTCAGTTTCACCATGTTGATCAGGCTGGTCTCAAACTCCTGGCCTTGTGATCTGCCCATCTCAACCTTCCAAAGCGCTGGGATTACAGTCTTGAGCCACCACACCCAGCCTACTTCTTAACATTAATACTTTTATCATTAATTATGTGGAGTCAAATTTAGTAGCCTGCTTTATATTGTAAACTTTGAAAAAAGAAAAAGGTAGGGAGGGAAAGGAGGGGAGGGGAGAAGGAAGGAAGGAAAGGAAGGAAGGAAGAAACAAAGAAAACAACAATAAAAGAACGTGTGTGTTTGTTAAGCACTGGCCATGGTAGGGTCTAACGTATGTTGGTCTAACACTGCTGATTTCTAATGGCCTTTCAGGCCCTTTATGTGGAGTATATTGCCACAGAGCTATAAGCATAATTCAGTGTCATGACCCTGGTCTACTCCGTGATGAGGTGTCATCTGTTAGTCCCTGAATATGTTCAGGAAAGTTGCCGTATTTTTTCCATAGGAAATTATTATGATTCCAAAGACAGTCCACAGCTTATCTTAATATTGGTCATTAATAGAGAAAAATAATTACAAAAGCACTTATTTTTGGAAGATGTCACAAAGATGTTCTTGAATAATATAGTTCACTAAACAGACAATGATTCCTTAGGCAGGACACTTTGGAGTTGGTCCTTAATATTATGGAATATTCATTTAATAATCTTAACATCTTTTACCAGACTTTCCCTCTTCATATTTAAGAATGGCTAAACATCATATTCCTTAGGTACCAAGTACTTGTTGGAAAAATTGTGGGAGGTGACCTCTGTGTCTAAAAGGCAATTGTTATAATTACTGTGTTTGTTAACATTTTTCAAGAATTTCATGTTCTAATACAGAACTGTATAAGTAGATTTGCATTCTAAATTTCTCTGCAAAATTTTAAATGCCATAGTTCATAGAGTTCACAGTTGCAAAGTTCAATAATAATAGTCATTGTGAAGTTGGACTTTGTGAAAGTTTTAATGAAATCTGTGTCACATTTTGTTGCATATGTAAGGAAAATTGAAACTTTCCCTCACAAAAGACATATTTTCCTTATTATGTTTATTTTGGAGTGAGATTTTGTATACATACCTACAAAAATGCATTTATAAATTTTTAACCAATGATATTTAAATTCAAAATACAAAGTACTCAACGTATTTTGTATTGTAATGATTTAAATAAATAATATTTTAATATGTAATTTTTAAAAATCCTATCCTAATTTGGTACTTCTACAAATTTGTTAACTTTCAAGAAATGTTCCTCTGTGTTTCACATAATATTAGATTTAGGAAAGATAAATAACACATACTATTTAATCAAATACCTGAATAAGCAGAATACAATCAACTACTAGAAAATTGGTTATGTTCCTTTCCGCACTGCAAGAAAAACACTCCCAAATCTGACGCTTGATAATGCTGCCAGAGATTTACTTCAAATCAGTGCGTAACAAAAGGATTTCTCTTTGCAAATGTAAAATCCTAACTCATTTCCTTCTGAATCCACCAGCCCCACAGCTTTTCCTCTCTCTCAACATCAATGGCAGAGTTGTGAAAGCAAATAGCTGTCCCTCCATTATTTTTTTTCATTACATGCTACAGACTGTTACTAGCTCTTATAAATTCAGATTGAACTGAACAGTCTGAAGAAGTTCAGTTCAGGGTCACGCTCCCTGAAATAGAATGAAATTGTGCGTTGCTGGAAACAAAGGGTTTAATCTTTGTGCCAAGGGTCGTAAAACAGAATCATCTGGTCTTTCAACCATTACTCTTCTACTGCAGCTAGTTCCTGGACTATTTGTAACTTTCACTGATTGAAAGAAGAAACTGTCAGTTGCTTAAGAGACAAATGCTGTAACCTATCTGTGACTTGGACTTGATTTACTGAAGTTCTGCTTCACTGACATATTCCATAAATTGCAATTAGTTTTTGCAGACTGAATATTCAAAAATCCATGGTTACTGGAGTGTGCTTTGGAAGATTCAGTCATGTAAACCAGGGCAATATATTGATGCACATGTGCTACATATTTTAGTGACATTACTTCTGTTTGATTTGATGTTCTCTTTGCACAGCAATATTTCAGCTACTCTAAAAATGTCCTCCTTCACAATTCACAACACAAAAAATTATTTTTTCCCAATATCAGGTAGAAAAGAAACAGAATTTATGCTTAAAGATAACTAAGAAAATATTATAAAATAAAATTATACATCAGTTGCTCTTTATGAATAGTGAGAAACAATTATTCTTTAAACAAGCATTTTTGAGTTCGTGGTTAGAACTTTATTCAAAGAAACTAATGCAAAAATAATTTTATTTTTTGACATAACTAAGAGAGTAAGATACATGACAGAAGGAAAGAAGATATACAGAATGAGTCTAGGTGCTGGTAACATTTTTTGTTATACTATATTGTTTGACATTTTTTCTGAATTTCCCTTATGCTAACAGCTAGAATGTTATGGTGAAAGTCATGTTGTATTTTTTCAGTTTGAGGTTACTTTAGGATATATGTTTTAGAAAAATACTTATTTTAACATCCTTAATTTTAATAACTCAGGTTATATGTGAAACACACACATACACACACATACACACAGAATTATAGGGTTTCATATGATTAGCAACTGATGATCTGTTTCTGGTTTGAACTGTGTCTACATTTCTTTTTACCCATATACAATGAG
Organism: Sapajus apella; assembly: GCF_009761245.1. Taxonomy (NCBI): domain Eukaryota; kingdom Metazoa; phylum Chordata; class Mammalia; order Primates; family Cebidae; genus Sapajus; species Sapajus apella. The sequence goes on from NW_022436995.1 coordinate 2,653,500, forward strand.
TATTTATTACTTTCTATTTGCCTGAAGTCATATACTAAATGTTTTCTGTCTTATTTTTCTTCTGTAACTTATTATTTTCTCTTAATTATGAACAGAAAATAAACTTAATCAGACATGATTTCTCATGTACATAAGAAAGGTATAATCCCTACCCTTAAAACATTTTAATTATAAATCACTCGGAACCACTCCATATTCTATTATTTATTCTCAAGTGTGAATTCTTAGATTCATCAAAGTTTTTACCGAAGATAGAGTCAATTCTACAAACAAAAGCATGCTTTCTAACAGGTTGTGACAACACTATGCTTTTTGAAGTTACAGGTATATTAGACAAATTGGGGTATTTAAATGGCCTTTGTAGTTTGTAATTTTCTTGTGGATGCATGTATTCACTTTTTTGAAAAATTTGTTGAATTAAATATTGTTGAATTAAAGTCTATCCTTCAAAAGAATGTCCAGAAGCTCTGTGAGCTTATGAGAAAAAGTAGAAATGGATAAGGTGAGAAAAAAGTAAGAGAGTCTAAGAAAATTGCATACTTGAAAATGAAAAATCTCAGTTAAAAGTAAAAGTAAGTTGAGTGTATTTTATTTAGACTATTACTTAATTTAAAGTATTTTATATTATTAAATTTACTTTAAATTGCTTTTATTTTATGTAACTATTTTGTCTACACATTTTTTGTTTCATGTACAAAATAGAACTGCAAATTCCTAGTATATCTAGATTGAAACTTAGTTTAAAATCTTTAAATATTTATCCTTCTTAACTATCACTGAACTATATTTTTCTTAAGATACAAGTGCTACCCAATCTTTGAAAATATGGAAAGCTATAAAAAATTATGTATGTTTTCCTCACAGTATTTAAATCACACTAACTATGCTTTTGATAAACTGCTTTTTTCCTTGATGATTTAGTATTTTTTACTTTTGCTAAACAGAAACAGCTTAAAATATATATTTAGTCTCACAAATATTTTAAAAATACAGTTGAATGAATGACATAACAAAATTTAATCATAGTAGTTGTTTTAAATTCCTTATAGATAATTTTTTTCCAGGGGCAGTTAATAATGGAAACTCTTTACTTATTCAGATATATCCAAATACACAGGATAAAAGTTTTTATTAATAATGAGTAATAATATAACACGTATTGAAAATGACTACCATTATTTTACCTGGCAGTCTTTGGTATGAAATATAAGGGAAAAAAAAAAAGAAAACAGTTTTTATGCTCATGGAAATGCTATAACAAACTTAGGCTGACAGAAATTTTATCTATAGGAGCCTATGGATTTGACTTTTTAAATAATCATGTTCAAATAATATTCACTGACTTTATGAGTGTCTTTTGCATTTATAATAATTTCTAATTTCTTCTCTTTTCCTTGAGAAATATACCTTTCTAAGATCTCACTTCGGGAATTATAGATTAGAATATTCATTGCTGGACTTTTTGCCACGCAATCTAATAAGATTATTTGATTCCTCTTTTCAACTCTGTTAGACGGCAACTCTAACACTATTATGACACACTTCTCTAAAAGTAAAGGTGATTAAAAATGCTAGGGTAATTCGAAGTGCTGCTTTCTTAAATATGTGAAAATTCAATTTTATTTTCTTGTCTCTAAATATTTCTTTATATTTACTTCAGTAGTGCAGACATTTCAAATGTTGATAATTTAATAGTGCTATTGATTTTTTGAAAATTTAGAAAGGATGTACCTTTCAACAAATCATAAAATTGCAAGCAGGTAGGTTTCAGTCATATCAAGATCACTAGATACTTTTTGCCTGGCATCAATCAAAGAATACATATTCAAAATAGCTTTTTGTTTTGTTACGTTTTAGTATTAGTTTTTTTCTTTTTTAGAATGAAGTCTCACTCTGTTGCCAGGCTGGAGTGCAGTGGCATGATGTCAGCTCAGTGCGACCTCTGCCTCCCCGGTTCAAGTGATTCTCCTGCCTCGGCCTCCCGAGTAGCTGGGACTGCAGGTGTGCACCACCACACCCAGCTAATTTTTGTATTTTTAGTAGAGATGAAGTTTCACCATATTGACCAGGATGGTCTCAATCTTGACCTTGTGATCCACCCACCTTGGCCTCCCAAAGTGCTGGGATTACAGGCATCAGCCACTGCACCCAACCAATTTTTATTTTTTTGGCCTTTGTGGAAGTCTTGGTAGTAAAAATAAGGATATGCTTACAATTTTTTTTGTATGTTTTTATTCTTAGCATTTCTGTTATTTTCCTTACTTTAACTATGTTCTTTTTCACATTCTGCTCTTACTCATTTCTCATCAATTCATCTTTAAGAAAGAACATTTATATAAAAGGGTGACAAAAAAGTAAGGTTAATTGAATTTAAAGCAAAGGAGTTTAGAAAACATGTCCAGCCTTAAGGTATCTAGTTATGACATACACTTCTTTTTTTCTTTTTAAGACTAGTACATGCAGTAGTGAGAAGGGAGTATTTCTGTAGGATGTTTATTATAATGAAAACATTATTTTAAATAAAATTGTTTTGTTACAGCAGTCTTTAAATGTTAGATTTACTGAAGAATGTGTTATACAGTTAAACGCATATGTGTATGTGCATACAAATTTATAGTATGACTCTAATGTAAAAATATATTTTAAAAAAGTACTGCGTTAACAAAAATGTAGAAATAATTAGATGACAGAGGAATTACTGTACCAGAATGAAAAATACGTTATCAGGTTATAGAATTTAAATTTACATTGTATTTTCTTTTTTTATTTTGTAGTAAGAACTATGTTGTTTTTGGTTTTGCTTGTTTTTTAAGGAAAGAGTAGAATTCCTTTTTTATATATATTTTTTGCTTTTAATTTTTAAAAATTATTATACTTTAAGTTTTGGGGTACATGTGTACCATGTGCAGGTTTGTTACATAGGTATACACGTACCATGGGTTTGCTGCATCCATCACCCCATCATCTACATTAGGAATTTCTCCCAATGCTGTCCCTTCCCTATCCCCCCATCCTCTGCTATCCATCCCCTAGCCCCTCACCCCTCAATAGGCCCTGGTGTGTGATGTTCCCCTCCCTGTGTCCATGTGTTCTCATTGTTCACCACCCACTCGTGAGTGAGAACATGCAGTGTTTGGTTTTCTGTTCTTATGTCAGTTTGCTGAGAATGATGGTTTCCAGCTTTATCCATGTCCCTGCAAAAGACATGAACTCATCCTTTGTTATGGCCACATAGTATTCCATAGTGTATATGTGCCACATTTTCTTTATCCTATCTATCATTGATGGGCATTTGGGTTGGTTCCCAGTCTTTGCTATGGTGAACAGTGCCGCAGTAAACATACGTGTGCATGTGTCTTTATAACAGAATGATTTATAAACCTTTGGGTGTATCTCCAGTAATGGGATTGCTGTGTCAAATGGTATTTCTATTTCTAGATCCTTGAGGAATTGCCACACTGTCTTTCACCATGGTTGAACTAATTTACACTCCCACCAACAGTGTAAAAGTGTTCCTATCTCCCCACAACCTCTCCAGCATCTGTTGTCTCCTGATTTTTTAATCATCACCATTCTAACTGGTGTGAGATGGTGTCTCAATGTGGTTTTGATTTGCATTTCTCTAATGACCAGTGATGATGAATTTTTTTTTCATATGTTGGCTGTGTAAATGTGTTCTTTTGAGAAGTATCTGTTCATATCCTTTGGTCACTTTTTGATGGGGCTGTTTTTTCTTGTAAATTTATTTAAGTTCTTTGTCAATTCTGGATATTATCCCTTTGTCAAATGGGTAGATTGCAAAAATTTTTTCCCATTTTTTTGGTTGCTGGTTCACTCTGATGAAAGTTTCTTTTGCTGTGCAGAAGCTCTTTAGTTTAATGAGATCCCATTTGTCAATTTTGGCTTTTGTTGCCATTGCTTTTGGTGTTTTAATCGTGAAGTCCTTGCCCGTGCCTATGTTCTGAATGATATTGCCTAGGTTTTCTTTTAGGGTTTTTATGAATTAGGTCTTACATTTGAATCTTTCATCCATCTTGAGTTAATTTTTGTATAAAGTATAAAGAAAGGATTCAGTTTCAGCTTTCTGCATATGGCTAGCCAGTTTTCCCGCACCATTTATTAAATAGGGAATCCTTTTCTCATTGCTTGTTTTTATCAGGTTTGTCAAAAATCAGATGGTTGTAGATTTTTGGTGTTATTTCTGAGGCCTCTATTCTGTTCCATTGGTCTATATCCCTGCTTTGGTACCAGTATCATGCTGTTTTGATTACTGTAGCCTTGTAATATAGTTTGAAGTCAGGTAGTGTGATGCCGCCAGTTTTTTTGTTTGTTTGTTTGTTTTGCTTGCGATGGTCTTGGCTATGAAAATTTACATAGTATTTTCTAAATGTTGCTTTTTTTGATATTGCTTTAAAATTAGTAAGATTGCAAATCTAGTGCCCCTTTGAAAAAAAGCATCGTTGAAAACTTATTTTGAATTAATATAATTGTTGAATTCATTCCATTTTTTCTTTATTAGGTAATATACTGGTACAGGGGCCCTGAAAAGGAGTAATTCATCTGGCCCTAAAGATTATTATCATTAACAATAGATTTAAAGGAATAAGGGCCCCTTTTAGAAAACTTTGATTACCACTGATTCCCTGGAAATATTATTTTCCTGATGAAGTGGCTATCTATAAATTAAAATTTTATATGTTCTAATTATAATACTTGTGTGTGTTTATACAGTTATGGCTTATTATATATGAGCTCACTATGACTATGAAAGGGGAATATAAAACTTTTTGATAAGGAGATCTTCTGTAATAGTTGAGGTTCTAATCAGTGAATTTTTCCTTTCTGTAGTTTCTGTAGAATTGCTGACACTTATTCTGTACAGAGAATTTATGAAAACAAACTCTTATTTAGTTTCAATTGGACAAAATAAATAATCTATTTTATAAGCTGCTTGCTCAGTATGAAAGAAAATTTATTTTTTGCTAGGATACTACATGCAATTATTTGCATTAATTTTGCTTTTTGAATCTTAGGTTTTTTAGCAATTAAAATATTTAGACCTAACCTGTAAATATATTCAAATTAAATAAGTTGAAGGGTTTAACAATTAAATTGGAAAGTTCTATTTCCTGTTCTATAGACACTGAACACGCTATTTCTTTACAGTTTTTTGAAAACTCAAATGGAAGAATGCTGTCTATTCTTGGATCCTTGGTCCAAAGCATAGGTGCTTTGGGTGTCAAGTTATAATTTTGACTTCTTCTGGGCTCTCCCTGATTCTACATGGATAAATCTTGGAGGTTCTTCTCTTGTGTCCTATGCTTATTTTTTAGTACTTCTTATGTTTTACTTTATGCTCTATCATGACACAGAACATACACATAATGTTTGTAGCTGGATCTCTTGCACTTTTTAGTACAAAAATGATAATCATTATAACAGTATTATGCTTTTGTTTCTTAGTTTATAAGCTATAATAACTAGTACATTGAATTGTGAGATTCTTCTGATTATATATGATAAAATAGTTTAATTTAAAAATGAATGTAAGTTTAAAATATTGTAATGCTAGTTAAGTTGAGCTTAATTATGTGTTATAAACTTTATAAAACATTAACATTTGCATACTTTAAGTTCATCATAAACATCAATAAAAATGATGAGGATGCTGAAATAAAAGAAGTATTCTGCAAATGTAGCAGTATTCAGTTTTTATTCTTTTATGTGTTACTCATATATAAAACACAGACATTGATAGATTCATATCGGAGACATAGAAATTTACTTTTGGAGGCTGACGCAGGTAGATCACCTGAGATCAAGAGTTCGAGATCAGCCTGACCAAAATGGTGAAACCCTGTCTCTACTAAAAATACAAAAATTAGCCGGTTATGGTGCCAGGCACCTGTAATCCCAGCTACTGTGGAAACTGAGGCAGGAGGCAGAGTTTGCAGTGCGCCAAGATCGTGCCATTGCACTCCAGCAAGCTTCATGTCAAAAATAATAATTATTATAAAATTAAAAAATAAAACATAGAAATTTGATGACCCCTAAGTTCAAGAGTAGCAAATGGTCCTAAGGTATGCATATCCAAAGACCAAATCCAATGTGGAAAACTATTCAGAATGACAAGTATGTAAACCTATGTTAGAAAAGTCTGAATCTTCAATAAAATAAAGCTCTGTGAAGAGATGCTAGAGATCTCGGATCTGACATTAAAGGTTTACAGCAGAAAGTGAACAAGTTGTCTGGCTCAAGACAAGCATTGAATGAAGGATATGTTTGTTTCTGATGTAATGTTAGGGATTAAAAGGTCACCCATCACACAATCTTTTGCTTATAAGAACAAAGCATATTGCATATATCAAAGAGACATCAAGCAAGTTATTAGGTAATAGGAATATCTTCAACAATTGCGACTATGACTGTGGAGTATTATTACTATATTGATTGTTATTATACAGTTCTGCATTTAGATAAATTTAAAATGTAACACATATATGTGGAACAGTTTTTGGAAATGTAATTTCCAAAATCTTTTCCTTATGACCCCTGAATCTCTTTCAAATAGACCTGCCTCTTCCTAATGTCGATCTACAGCTAGATTGCCTGCGTTTGTAGTCAGATTTCAACACTTACTATGCAACATTAAGCTCTCTACACTCAATTTCATTCTCTATAAAATAATGATGATAATAATGGTATCAATATCATAGATTAGTGGTAAGTATTAAGTGTTTAAGTAAAGCTCTTAGAAGTACACCTGGCAGGTAGAAAATGGATTGTAAGAGTTCATTATTATTTTTCTCATTTGCAGCACTTTGGTTTAAACTTGTAGATTTTATAAAGATTGTTTCAGATGACAAGTGCATTGCACATGCATGGTGTTCATATGCACAAAAGGTTAGCCGTTGCAGTTTTGAGTCTGGTATAGCATGTGTATCATCTTTCTATTAGTAATAAGGGACTTTTTAAGCTTATTTGGATTAATTTCTTGTTCAAATGTATGGTGAAAAGCATATTAACAAAATCGGTAAACTCAATTTGTTGGTACTTTAAACATGACTTTATATCAAGTGTGGGATACACGTCAAATTTTCTTGAATGCCTAAAGTTTATTGACTAAGTGCTTACTTGCCAGCAGCATAGCAACAATTTTGTCACAGGTTAAGACTGATCAATTGATTGTGTTATCAATACCACAAATGACAACCTTCCTGTTCTACTGAAATAATGAAACAAACCATGACCCCTTCCAGAAAACTCATACAATAGAGTCAGCAGTAATAAATCTATGCAAGCTCCATGCCAGACCCACATATATTTTTCTTATATTCCAGAGAATAAAAAATCTTGATCTTTTCTAACTATATAGCTACTGTGGAAAGATAGCAGTATAAAATGAAATGGCAGGCTAATAGAGTCACCTTGAGCCGGGACTCGTCTGCTGGGGACACAGTTATTTAGTTGTAAGAAGTATCTTTTAGTTCAAAGGTAATATATCTCTTCTTAAGTAACTTTTGCTTTCAGCAAACCGTAAGAGTAAAAAATAATCCAAAGGATTTGGAAGCCAGAATATGTCAAACTGAATCCCGGAGTTAATTCCTGAGTATCCAGCTCAAAGAAAGATGCCATTGTGTAATATCTGGATCATCAGAATAATATCCTCTATTCTTGACCACATTTAACACGTGAACATCTTATTCTTTTATTTTTTCTTCTTTTTTTTTTCTTTTAGAACTTTTTTATCTTTTGAAAATTTTCAAACATATAGAAAAACTGAAAAAATAGTACAATAGACATCTACATTCTCTTCTAGATCCACTAATTGTTAATATTTAGTCCATTCTCTCTTTCTGTCTCTCTTTTGAATTACTTAGAATTTAGTTGCAGACTTAATGACAATTCTTCCCTAAGTAGTTCATCATTTGTTTTTAAGAGCTAGAGCATTTTCTTATATAATATAATAGTTATTATTTAATGAAAACATCACTGATAGAATGTTATCTAGAACACAGTTCATATTCAAATTTTGCTGGTTGTCTCAATTTTTATAGCTTTATTTTTTCTTCTTCTGGATTTAATCAAGGAAAACACTTTACATTGGTTTTAATATTTGCAAGTTTATTTTCTCCTATGGCAATCAATGTCATCTTTTTGAAAGCGTAAATAAATTATATCATCTCCTTTAATCTTTCCGTTACCCTTAAAATGAAATACAAATCTCTCCTTAGCACCTTAATGCCATGTCATTTATGATCAACTTCAAATTCTTTTTTAGTTATATTGAATTAACTTATATTTCCAGAAGTCACCACACTCTCTCTTATATCTATGGCTTTGTGTATAATGTTTCTTCATCAAAATATTCTTGAACCTTAATCCCTCTCCTCACCTGGCTAACTCACCCTTGTTCTAAGAGTCAAAACTAGCACATCAATGCGACTAAAATACCTTTTCTGTTGACATCGGACTGAATTTAGTGCCTCACTTCATGCTCATGAAGCACACTACAGTAATCATCAGAAGAGAATTTAACATGTTGCTTTATTCACCTGTTTTTTACTAGAATTCTCATTTAGATTGTTAAGTTTCTTAAAGACAGAAACTATCTATCTTGCTCACCAGTGTATTCCTCTTGCTCACCAGTGTATTCCTCTTGCTCACTGAGTATTTTTCACATAATTGGTTCAGTGAATGTTGAGCAATAAGACACATAAAATCATAACTGCTACTTTGAATCCTTAAGCTGAGTCTGAATAAAATTATAACTGAGTGGTCTTGGTGGGTTATAGGTTATTTCCATGTCAGAAACAGGCAGAAAATGCAGTTATTACTGTTAGCTGATATCTGATACTATTTTCACAATTTATCTTTTTTAAATGATTATTTGTGTGATGTAATTGTTGTAACACAAAACTGTAAAAATAAAGACTAATGATCAGGATTTGAAGCCTTTCCCAAATCTCCCACCTTTAAGAAATCTTAGTTCATATTGATTGATTAATCTTTAGATTTAAAACTTGTTACCAAAGGTAAATGATTTCCAGGAAAACATGCTTAATGGTAACATTGGAACATGGAAAAAGAATGCTCAATAACTCGCTGCTTCTAATTTGTATTTTTCTGTAAAGAAATGATTCCCTTAGAAACATATTTTTATACTTTAATGATGACTACCACAGAAAACCTATAGAACTACACTGAAAGAGAAGACGTTCTTTAACTTGTACCTCTCTACTTTATATTAATAACATTAAAATATTCACTGATTCATAAGGCTTAAAAAATACCTTAAAATGATCTAATAACACTTTTACATACAATAAAGACTATGTATACACCATTTCGAATACTTATTTTTCCTTTCTTATAAACAAACACAAGCTTTAGGTAGACGATGATTTTTTGCTCTAATGATTCCATCATAGACCCAGAGCTATTTCTACACAAAGGTCCCATTGTTAATAGAAACTCAGAAAATTATAACAAAAGAATAATTTTTTACTCTAATAAGGCTGGTCTGCAGAAAAAGATGGAATTTTATCCCTTCAAGGATGATACAAATTAATTAAAATAGGGTTGTATCTGACCCTCAGCAATGGAAATCTGCACAGATAGAGAAAGAAAGAAAGACTACTACTTTAATTTTAGGAAAACCAATATTGGCATCTACAAATTAAAGAATTTCAAACAGAAAAACTGCAAATTAGGTATAGTCATAAATAGATTGCCCTATAGAATTTAGAGAATCAGTGTAATTTGAAGTAGCAATGAACATCACTATAATAAACTGCTATTCCCAAAATAGCTCTGTTTTTCAGTATAATGACTCTAACCACTACACAATCATGTCTCCCCTAAATTACCACAACAAACAAAATAAGAGATTGCATAATTCAAAGTACTCCACCAATATTGAAAAACAGCAGCAATACGTTCCAATTCATTTTGTTGTTTTATTTATTCATTTGAGGAACTTATGATTTAGTGCGTAAGGGAAGTAAACAGTTATCAAAAGTTCAACTAAGACCGTGTACAGTGTGCTGTGGATCACAGCAAGATGACGGAACAGAAAGTCTCAACCCTGATTGCCTACATAAATATCAATTTAACAATGCTATATGGACCAAAATACCATTATAAGATTTCTAAAACAGTTAAGACATTGCAGTGCCACAGGGAAAAACACAGCTGAGAACAACAACATTTCAATGAGTAGAGTCATTTTATTTTACCCACACACCCCTTTTCCCCAAATCCACTTGAGAGAATCCCCAAATTCTCTCAAGAGAGAATACTCCAGCTCAATACTTCTCCCTTGGGGAACAAAGAAAAATAAAAGGAATGCATGCATCCAATGTTTTAGCTTTTCAGAGGGCTGCCCAAGAAACTTGCTATGGCTGGCACAACTCAGTGCACTCAGGAGAAAGAGCACAACAGAAACCTTCTACCTTAGAGAGGAGGAGGAGGAGGAAGGAAATGTGTATCCAGTGTTCTGGGTTTTTTGGAGAGCTACTTGAGCAACTGGCATCTGTCTCACCTTACTCAAGGCATTAGAGGGAACTGACACACTCTGAATGCATAGATGCCATTGAGAACTAGAGAAAGAGGGAGGCTTTCTGGTGTAGAACCAGAAAACTTTCACAAAGACACCAGAGGAGCAAGAGATTATAAGAGGATCATAAAAAAGGAACTAAGAAACTTTCTTTTTGAGACAAGGGCTTGCCCTATTGCCCAGGCTGGAGTGCAGTGGTGTGATCATAGCTCTTTGCAGCCTTGACTGCTGGGCTCAGGTTATCCTCTGTCCTCAGGCTCTTGACTAGCTAGAACTATAGGTACACGTTCATACCATCACATGCAGCTGATTTTTTTATGTTTTGTAGTGATGGAGCCTTGCTATGTTGCCCAAGCTGGTCTTGAACTTTTGGCCTCAAACAATCCTCTTTCTTCAGCCTTGACAAGTGTTGAAATTACAGTATGAGTAACAATGCATGACATACAATCATCTCTAATTGAAAATTGAATGCACAGGCCCTAGGGAAGTTCTAGCCTTCCACAATTTTCAGAGACCCCCAGAATTTCTTGAGCTGATTGGTGACAGTCTTCCCCTATACAAAGTCAATGCATAAAGAATAGGAGAGGTGGCTGCTTTTCAGTTGTTTAGATCCCAACACAAAGTTATGAGCTACACACACACACACACACACACACACACACACACACACACAAACAAAGCAGAAAAACCTGACCCAACAAGAGGAATAAAATTTCCAGAAACAGATCCTAAAGAAACAGAGTTATACGTGTTACCTGACAAAGAATCAAAAAAACCTGTGATAAAAATGCTCTGTGACCTCAAGAAATGATGCCTGTACAAAATGTGAATATCAAAAAGAGGTAGAAAATTTAGAAAGAGCCAAACAGAAATTTGAAGCTGAAGAATACAATAACTGAAGTTAAAACTTTAATAGAGTGGTTCAACAACAGACTTACACAAGCAGAAAAAAAGGAATTGGCAAACTCAAATATGGGTCATTGGAAATTATCCAAAGGGGAAAGGAAAAAAGAATCAAAAGGACAGAAGAAGGCCTAAGAGACTTATAAGATACCATCAAGTGCACTAATATGCACATTATGAAAGTTCCAGAAGAAGAGAGAAAGGTGTGAAAAGTTTAAAGAAATAATGAGCTAAAACTTGCCAAATCTGTGGGTGTAAATGAACGCCCAGATTCAAGAAGCCCGCTGGATGTCAGTGAGTAAGAATCCAAGAGTATACACACCGAGACACAGTATACGAAAACTGTCAAAAGTATAAGACAAACAGAGACTTTTGAAAGCAACAAGAGAAAAACAACTTATCATATACAAGGGACCTCAATAACCATATCAGTAGATGTCTATCAGTAGATGTCTTGGCAGAAATCTTGCAGGCCAGAAGAGAATGGAATGATTTGTTCAAAGTGCTCAAATACCAAAAAACCTGTCAGCCAAGAATGCTATCCAGGACAACTATCCCTTAAAAATGAAAGAAAAATAAGGACCTTACTAGAAAAACAAAGCTGGGGAAATGTATCACCACTAGACATGCCTTACAAGAAATGCTAAATGAGGCTCATACTACTTCAAGCAATTTATAAATCCAATAAAATCTATATTACAATCCCAGTGGCATTTTTTACATAAATTTACTGAATTGATACAGAATCACAAAGAACTCTCAATAGCCAAAACAAACTTGAGGAAGAACAAAGCTGGAGGCCCCGCACTTCCTGATTTCAAAATATATTGCAAAGCTACAGTAATCATAAGAGTATGGCACTGGCATAAAAAAACATACATACAGATTAATGAAATAAAATAGAGATCCCAGAAGACCATACATCTGTAGTCAACTGTTTTTTGACAAGAGTGACAAGAACACACAGTGGGGCAAAGATAGTCACTTTAACTAATGGTGCTGGGAAAACTGGATATCCACATGCAAAAGAATAGAACTGAGTCATTGTCTTATAACATACACAATAAATCACTCAAAATGGATTAAAGACCTAAGACCTGAAACTATCAAACTCCTAGGAAAAAACACAAGAGAAGAGCTTCTTGACATTGATCTTGGAAATGATTTTTTTTAGTTATGACACCAAGACACAAGCAACAAAAGCAAAAATAGACAAGCGGGACACCAAACTAAAAAACCTTCTGCACAGAAATAATTAACAGAGTGAAAAGACGACTTACAGTATGAATAAAAATATTTGCAAAGCATTTATCCAACAAAGGGTTAACCTCCATAATATATAAGCAACTCCTACAATGAAAAACAAGTAGTATTTGCTGATTAAAAATTGGGCAAATGACTTGAATTAACATTTCTCCAAAGAAGACATACACATGGCCAACAAGTATATGAAAAGATGCTCATCATCATTACTCATCAAGGAAATGCAAATCAAACCACAATAAGGTACTACCTCATACCTGTTAGAATGAGCATTATTAAAAACAAGAATGAAAAAAATAGCAGGTGTTTGTAAGGATGTGGAGAAAATTGAAACCCTTGAACACTCTTGGTGGGAATGTAAAATGATGCTGCTGCTATGAAACATGGCAGGGAACACAGGATGTAGGTTCCTCAAAAAATTATAAAGAGAATTGCCATATGATCTAACAACATTAATTGCTCCCAGTTCCCATTGGGAAAACGGGGAACTCCTTTTCAGTGGATACAGAGTTTCAGTTATGTAAGACGAAAAAGTTCTGGAGAGCTGCTATACAACATTCCGCATGTAGTTAACAATAGTGTACTGCACACTTTAAAATTTATTTGAAAGGTAGGTCTCTTTACATATTTTAACTACAATAAAAATAATAATGCAACCTGTTTTATAAACAAAACACACATATACAAGCATTTTCAAATCTTAGATACAATTTTAAAGCAATTTAAGGATGGAGATAATTTTTTTTTAAGTAGGAAAAGGAGGTGAGTGACCCTTGAAAGTTGTCCTCATTTAAACATCAAAAGCAGAGTCTGAGTTTTTGTTAAAATTCACTCCTTATTTTTTATCACTTTCTTCCTTTGGGGCCAGTGGGAACTTCAAATGATGCAAGCTCTGGCCTGCATATTAGGAACCTCATCGCAGCCCTATCCCCTATATCAGCTATAAAACTCAAAGCCAGTGTTCTGTCCCTGTTCTCTCAAGCCATTTTCCGACCATCCCAGGAGCCTTCCCTGCTCTTTCCAGATAGTTTTATCATTGGAATAATAAACTTCTTCATGACTTTTTGATATATGTATGGCAATACATGTTGATACTTAAGCAAATCTTACATGGAGATCTATCATATTTCTGGTGAGTTTAACATGTTTCATTTATTGAAAAATCAAGGGGTAAATGAAAAACATATTTTATTTCATTTTCCATTTCTGGTTCAGTTTTAGAATAGTCTCATGATCAGTGCTTTTTCTCTCTGGACAAGTGTGGTTAGCTCTGAGCTACATCTATGTATTCCTGGCACTTCCTTTTTCAATGTTTTGCTTGTTTTCATTAAGAAAAGTATAAATTTTACAGGGAGTTCAGGATTCATGTAAACAACAAAGACCTATACAGTTGCAGCCTTATTGCTTAACTAGGATGTTTAGAAATGGAATTTATTAATACCAATAAAATACATTAAAAAGATCCCAGGCCGGGCACAGTGGCTTACACTTGTAATTCCAGCACTTTGGAAGGCGGGTGGATCATGAGGTCAGACGTTCAAGACCACCTTGGTCAACATAGTGAAACCCCATCTCTACTAGAAATACACACACGAACAAAATATTAGCCAGGCCTGGTGGGGGGCACCTGTAATCCCAGTTACTTCGGAGGCTGAGGCAGGAGAATCGTTTGAACCTGGAAGGTGGAGGTTGCAGTGAGCCGAGATTGAGCCACTGCACTTTAGCCTGGGTGATAATGTGAGAGTCCATCTGAAAAAAAAAAAAAAGAAAGATCCCAGACATCCATATGGATTCTATACTAAGGTATGGCCTGTGGAAAAGTAATTTCTTAAATAAGATATGCTAAATACCTGGTGTGTTTTATGATTTCAGTTGTCAACATCCATGCCAGATAATCACACAGATCTTCTAATTCATGCTTTCCTAAAAACTATTATTGCCAATAAATCCAGTAAAATGTAGCCAAGGAATTGTTGCCACAACCTCTGGAATAACAGTCCTATGTAATTCCCTTTTTATCTCCTGCACCTACATGATATGTGTTTATTATTGTGAAATGTCTTGAATCCTTAAGTAACTTCCCGTTAAAAACTTACTCCCATACTTGATTTAGAAAAAGTAGTGGCTCTTTGTTATTTGTGTCATTTGAACAGTCAGAAAACCTGTATCAGAAGGGTTTTTGAGAATTATCTGTAAATTTATGTGTTTTATTATTAATCATTCTATTATTATGTCATCAATCTCTTACCTATTAATTTACCTATTATTATGTGAAGCAGTGAGAATATATAATTGAACACTGTAAGTTTCTCAAAGCAATCAAAATAATGTGAGAGATAGAAAAAAGATTGATAATTGTACAGTGATATAGATACACATTTTACATCATTTTAACTTTTATGAATCATTCCAGATAATTTCAAGATATTCATTCTATATTCTTTTCTAGAATTATGAAGCCTGTCTGTAATGTGAGACAGTTACTATTAGTACGTACTAAAATATATAAATTGACTTAATGAAAATAATGTATGCAGATATATTAAATATATAGACTGTATGTAAACACATTTTTTTTTGTAATGAGTTGACATCATTGGGTAACCCCATCTGGGATTTATTAGCCGTTATTTCTATATGTGCCTAGGAATTTGATACAGCCATTTATTCATACATTTCAGCTCTGCCTCTGTTGAACTTTTATCCTTTCTCTTTCCCAGCACTGTTCAACCTTATTCGTAATTGGACTGTTATCTTCATGTTTTAGCATCCAGTAGATATGGTCATCCCCCAATGTATAGCCTCACCAAAATTTTCTCAGTATCTTTAGAAGACTTGTCTATAATTTATGAAGAGAAAAGAAGAAGCATAAAATGTTGTGAAAAACCAGTGTTTTGAATGCCAAGAAATAATCCTAATATCACAGTAAAACTGTGAGAGTAGAATGGAATGTTAGACAATTTTAATGACACTGTGAACCTTTGTATTTGCAGGAGTGGAAAGATACAAGATCAGACAAGGGTGATCTCTGAGGTGAATTGAGAAAGCAGAAAAACCTAATAGGGATGAGAATATTGTCTTTGTGTATACCTTAATGAGTAGAATCCCTGGGTCAATATAATATTTTTGAGGCTAAGCCTAGATTAATGGAACAGACATTGAGTCAATATTTAGAGGTAAATTAATACATTATTTTGTTTATTTTAAACACTTCTACCTTTACATTTGAATTGCACTCATAGATTCCCTAAAGTCAAATAATGTTTGGCTAAACTGATAAAATTTTGGATCTATAAAATTTAAGGCCAAGCTGCTGGATACTGTGATCCACCCAAACATCCAGGCATCTTAGGAGACCCTTCATGCATATCTACCAACCACTGACTGATTTTCCTCTCCTCTACTACTCTGTTTTGAATATATTAGTTGACTTTATCTTTACAACAGCTTTGAAAGAGGATTTTTTTACTCTCACTTCTCAAATGAGCAAGCCTTATAAGCGAAGTTGACTAAATACTCATATATACCCGATCAATGTTAATTCAAAGCCGGAGGACATTCACTTGTATTATGTTATCTGTCCCCCATTCAAAATTCCTAACCTGCACTGTGGAAGAGATATGGAAGTTCTGCAGTATCAGTTGTAATCCTATCACAAAGCCAAAAATTTTGGAAAGTTAATTTTAAAAAATTTTGTCTGAACATAAGTATATACACAATAATTTCAAAATTCATCAAATATCCTTTTCTTAGTGACTAATGAGAACAATAAGAAACCTACATTAAAATATTTTTGTTTTGCTTAAACATTAATTTAAAACAGTTGTACTTTTCTTTCCTCTTTTTATATTCTATTATTTTTCAAGTGAAGTGACCCCAGGTTATTAATATAATGGAATACAGTTGAATCTTCTACAATGCAGGTTTTGGAGACATTGACCCCTGTGCAGCAGAAAATCTGTGTCTAACTTTTGACACCCTCAGAACTTAACCATAGGAGCATAATATTGATGAGAAACCTTGCTAATAACATAATTGACATATATTTTTTATGTTGCAATGCATTATATACAATATTCTCACAATAAATTCAGTTAGAGAAAAGAATATTAAGAAAGTTATTAAAAAGAGAAAATGCATTTAATATTCACTAAGTGAAAGGCCATCATAAAGGTCATCTTTGACATCTTTACATTAAGTGGATGAAGAAGGAGACTGAGGAGGAGAGATTGGTCTTGCTGACTTTAGGGATGTTGGGGTGGAAGAAACTCCACGTGGAAGTGGATTATTGCAGTTCAAACCCATGTTGTTCAAGGGTTGACTATAATACAACAATAACAAAAGTTATTACTACAACAACAATGCAGGCTTCACGTCGTTGTAGTTTGTCCTACAGTTCTCATTAGCTACATGTATATGAAGAATAGAAGAAGCAATGGCCCAAAATAGGAAATCTATATGTTCCCACTATAAAAAGTTCTGCTGTTACTCGTGTTGATTTTTGACAAAACTCATCTGGGTAGGTAAAAATCGTGTCCTAATAAGAAAACAGACTGAGTATTAAAAATGTGAAACTTGTAAACACACCTGTGAATTCAGTTTTACTGAAAGCCATTGTTTTAAATAAATACTTACAGGAATTCTTAAAAGTTTGTATTTAGTATCTGTGTCAAAACAAGATAAATATTACGCACATTGATTAAAAAGTAAGCAAGCAATTAATTTCTGAGTTAATTTTTTTCTAATTTTTAATCTTTGCTTATATGCAGCAGGAGAGTTATTAAAGAATATTGTCCTGATGTATCATTTATAAAAAAAATCATTTTGAAGAACTCATTAGTAACTTCAAAAAATTACTATAATTGCTTCAGGTAAATCTGCAAATGAACACTTAGCAAAGTATATAAAAAATCTGCTGATTTTGGAAAAGTATTCAGAGTGTGGAAATATTTTCTTCTTAAATAAACATAAAAGAAACATGCTACAAATTTATGTTGCCATCTTCTGAAGTTCTAGTTAAAAATGAATTGGTGGCTCTGACAATTATCTTATTTGCTAAAATAATTATGTTAGATCAATAGCCCGAATGTTTATTTTAAAAATGTATTAGCATTAACACAAATGATGAACTAATTTTCAATATAGTTGTAAATTAATTTTATGTCATGATTATTCTGTTTATTATATCACACCTGGTACACTAAATATCATACTATTTGAAAACTACATTAGTATTTCATTACTATGCTAAAATATAATAAATTATTCTTGTGCATGTGACAAAATGTTTGCTGACTTGTCCTACTTTATCTCCTCCTGCCCACCCACCGCATGCTACAGTCCAGTCACTAAAAATTAGCACTAATTTGAAATTATAAAAATGCTTTTATGCTTACTGTTTTGATTTGAGGCCTTTCTATTTGCTAGAAAATGTGTTAGTAGCTTATCTTCTACTAACATGCCTCTTTAAATCTCAGAGAAGGATCAGGGACAGATGGATCCCCAGATTCTACCTAAATTACAGGAATCCCTGGCTTCACTACCGTGCTATACAGTAACTACTCAAATACAGAGTATGTCTATCATGTTCTGGTTAGATGTTTTTTAAAATACCAGTTATTATGAGAGTAAAGTTAGCATGTTTGTTGGTAGAATTTCCAGAATGCAGAAGTGAAACAAACTTCTATAAAGTGCAGTCCACAGTCAAGTAATGGCAGCATTACTTGGGAACTTGTTAGAAATGAAAAATTTCTATTTCCATTCCAGATCTGTAAAATCATAAACTCTGAGGTTGGAGTCCAGCTGTCTATGATTTTAGCAGACTGTCAAGTCATTCTAATGCATTGTAAAGATCCACCTCTTTATAATGAAGGTAAGTGGTCACTCTGAAATCGCTAAAACTTGGGTAAGAAGAGAACATGGGAGGGGAAAGAAAAGCCAGCTTCCTTTAAAAATTACTCATATATTTAGTACGTTGTCATTTTCCACCATGGTTAGCATGGGGCGGGAAATTTTCCAAGAGAGGCTAGAGAGGACAGAGTAAAAAAAGGATAATGCAGCTTTGCAGTCTTCAGTTTGAAACATTTAAAGAAGACTGACCCAGTTCTATCATCTGAAAAACTTTTAAAAAATCTGCTTCCTTGAGTTTGAAAAATATAAAATAGCTTAAATAAATATTATATTAAGGATAAAGAAAAATGAGATTGGTAAATAATCTATTTAAGTTTTCTTTGGTACAACCTCTAATTTACTTTGATTTCTTTTTCATAATTCATAAGCCAGTGGAAAATGAAACAACCAGTTCAATCAGAGTTGTGATTGAACATCCAACAACTGTAAGATAAAAGATGAAAATGAAAAGAGTGATATTTAACTGGTGAAATTGCTCCCTGGGGGTGTCTGTACTTTGATCATTAATCTTAATTGGATGGGTCAGTGACCAGAATGGAAAGGCTGTTTCAGAGCATAATACAACTTTGTAATCTGTAACCATGAAGAAAGTAGTTACAGATTGACACTATTAGTCACTGTTCTTTCCATGATGTCAATCAATGACATTGAGATATTTACCAAAGATTTAGCTAAATTGAAGTTGCTATTAAAATGTGCACATAAAGGAATGCATTTCAGAGTCTGAAAAATATAAAGGAAAATATTTCAGAGAATGGAAGCTTACAAAGTCAAAGAGAATAATGTTGTTGTAGTAAAGTTAAACAGCAATTATAAGTTTTAGGCTCCAATTTTTACACAGTAGAGGACTTTAAATTTTAGTAGAGAAACTTTTATTGTAAAAAATTGTTAGTTGAATCATTTTTAAACTAAACAGAACATACTATAAACTTTCTTAAATGACAGAATCATATTTTGAACATCAATCAGTATGGTATCTTATGGTGGATAACTGAGAAGCATTTTCAAATAGTTCAAATTATTTCTAGTATCAGTTCTTAATGATCCTGTTTTATCACCATGTGCACTTTCGCATACCTTTAGAGTTAAACATAACCAAGATGATATAGCAAGAGATATTAAACTCTAATGGTCAAGAGCTCAAGCCTTGGCACCACACTACCTGGTTTTGATTCTGAGGTTTTATAATTGTGGAGCTTTGGAAAGTTGTTGATCCTTTCAGTGTGGATTTTTGCCTTAAATGTAATAGTTATGATAATGATATTTACCTCAAGGTATGGTTCTGAGTATTACATGTGTGTTATATTGTTAGAGTTATATAAATGTTGACAATTATTGTGTATGCCTTCTGTTAACTTTACAAATGTAAGCATCTTTCTCATAAATAAGTTTCTCACTCCTCTTCAAAGAAGCATTTATTTACTTTCATTTTACACCCATTAGGAATATTAACTCTGATTGCGGCATTATCATACCAAAGGTTATTTGGTGTTAGTTAAGCATGTAAGCCCCTCATGTCTTCACTCTCTTTGTGTTTTGTGGGATAGGTTACACACATACATACAAGGTAGTGTAATCCCAGAAAGTAATTGACATTATCTTAAGAACAATATGTCAGGAAAAACATTGATATGAATACCCCTATCTTCCATCTAGATTCTATTTTTTTTTTTTTTTTTTTTGAGACAGAGTCTTACTCAGTTGCCCAGGCTGGAGTGCAGTGGCGTGATCTCAGCTCACTGCAACCTTTACCTCCTGAGTTCAAGCAATTATCGTGTTTCATCCTTTAGAGTAGCTGAGATTACAAGCATGAGTCACCACACCTGTCTAATTTTTGTATTTTTAGTAGAGATGGAGTTTCACCATGTTGCCCAGGCTGGTCTCGAACTTGTGAGCTCAAGCAGTCTGCCCATGTCAGCGTCCCAAAGTGTTGAGATGACAGGCATTAGCTACTACACTGGGCTCGATATCCTCCATTCTTAAGGCTGTTGTCAGGATCAGAAGTGTAAGACTAAAAAACCCCTTAAAATTCAGCCATCCTGGTCCCCCAGACATATTGTGAAAAAAAATTTAGTGTGTGAGTGTGTGTGTGTGTGTGTCTAAGTGTGTGTGCAAACTGTATCAGCTGTGTGACCAAAGAGATGAAAAATGGGAATCCAGACTTGTAGTCCTCTTGTTGGGATTATAATGGAAGCAGAAACGGCAAATTTTGAATGGATTTCTTGCTGCTGCCAAGTGTGCAATTCCTTCAAACACATCGATCAGGATTAAATGAGCTCTAATGTATTCGGTACTTACGGATTCCTTCAGATTTTGGTGCAGATAGCTATGTATGGTATTCCTAACCTTAACACCTAAAATAATAAACTAATGATAACCTCTTAGCCATATGCACCCATTTTTCCTAGTTCACTTTAATATTTTTGGACATAGGCTGTATTAAGCAGTTCAAACTATTTTAACTTGTCCTAACATAGACTGGGTGGCTTAAACAGTAGGCATTTATTTCTCACAGTTCCTGTGGCTGGAAAGTTTGAAATCAGGGTACCAGGATATTGTCTTCTGGTGAGGCCTCTCTTCTGGGCTCATCTTCTTGCTGTGCCCTCACATGGTGAAAAGAGAGAGAGAAAGATAGATTTCTTATGTCTCTTCTTCTAAAAGCACTAATCCCATCAGGAAGTCTCCATCTTCATGACTCATCTAAACCTCCTATCTCCCCAAAAGGTCCTATTTTCAACAATTATCACATTAGTGGCTAAGACGTCACCATATGAATTTTAGAGGAACACTATTCAGCCCATTGATGGGTATCATGAGGAATACTTCAAAAACTTAAGATTTAGTGCTATAAAAATGTGACAATATTTTAAAATTATTATATCAAGCAACTAGTTTTCCCAGCTTTCCCTAACCCTGTAAAGAGAGTCAGTTTATTCATCATGAAGAAGATAGGGTACAAAGGAAAACATGTCAATGCCTGCTAAGTAATGTCAGCTGGATCTACAGTCGACTAATTGAGAAAGAATTTTCAGAATGTGTTATTGAAAAGCAAAATATAAACAAAGTATATAATGAGCATTGTTTGTTTGTTGTATGAAATAAAACCAAAAGGAAATCATAAGTGTGTTTTTCCATTTGTTTTTTATACATAGTGAGTGAAACAAACCCAGGTTGGAGCACACAACAGAGAAACCTGATACTATGTGATGGTAGGAGAACTAATCCTTTAGCATCACTTGCAAAGAGAACTCATCATTTCCTCATGAGAGGAAACAGTCTGATAACAGGAAATATTGTATAATCCTTATATCTGCATATAAATATGTGTGATAAGCTGTATAATTTTAAAGCTTACTAATAGTCTTATTCTTAAAAGAGTTAAAGTGATTTATCAAAAAGATTCATAATAGGCTGGGTGCCGTGGCTCACACCTGTAATCCCAGCACTTTGGGAGGCCAAGGCAGGTGGAGCCCATGGCCAAGAGACCGAGCCCATCCTGACCAACATGATGAAACATTTTCTCTACTGAAAATGCAAAAATTAGCTAAGCATGGTGGCATATGCCTGTAGTCCCAGCTACTCCGGGAGGTTGAGGCAGGAGAATTGCTTGAACTTGGAAGGAGGGAGACGAAGTTTGCAGTGAGCTGAGATTGCACCACTCCACTTCAATCTGGTGACAGAGTGAGATTCTGTCTCGAATAAAAGGTACATAATAAAGCACGATGATTTAACATAAAAATGTAGTAGCAGTAAGATAGTGGAAAATATAAGAAAAAATGAATTATGGGTGAGATTAGTGATAACATGCACACTATGAGATCTTTTAATGCTTCTTAATGTTGAGTCATAAATTTGAATCTAAAGCCTCTGGCATCAAACTTCCTTCCCCATGAGAGCTGTGAGAGAAGCCTTGTTGATCACTTATAGCTGAGTTTATTCATCTTACTGCAGTAAGGAAGAACACCACCTTAATAGATCCTTAGTAGGATCTATTAAGGAAAACATTAGGGACAGATGTGTGTAGAACTTCTGAAAATGGGGACAGGAAATTTTTAACATGGGTATTTCATGTGAGACTGCCTTGTACTTGCTTTAGCACTCTCTTGTTGCCATTTTTAAATTCTTAATTTATCTTTGAACTTGTGCTTTCTAAGTGAAGTGTAATGAGAGATGAGCACATTTGTGAGCAGAAAACATATACACAGTGTGTATATCTATCTTCATTGCCAGTTCACTTGCAGAGATGTTCATGATGCCCTGTGAGTAAAGAATTCCTGTTGTATTAGTTCGTTTTCATACTGATAAGGACATACCTGAAACTGGGAACAAAAAGAGGTTTAATTGGACTTACAGTTCCACATGGCTGGGTATGCCTAATAATCATGGTGGGAGGTGAAAGATACTTCTTTTTTAAATTTTTTTATGTTTGTTATTTATTTTTTTCTTTATTATACTTTAAGTTCTGGGTACATGCAGAATATGCAGGATTGTTACATAGGTATACATGTGCACGGGTTTGGTGCTTCCATTACCCTGTCATCTACATTTGGTATTTCTCCTAATGCTCTCCTCCCCGATCTCCCCATCCCTGCTATCCCTCCCCTAGCCCCCATCCCCTGACAGGCCACAGTGTGTGATGTGCCCCTCCCTGTGTTCATATATTCTCACTGTTCAACACCCACTTATGAGTGAAAACATGTGGTATTTGGTTTTCTGTTCTTGTGTAAGTTTGCTGAAAATGATGGTTTCCACCTTTATCCATGTCCCTGCGAAGGACATAAACTCACCCTTTTTTATGGCTACATAGTATTCCATGGTGTATATGTGCCACCTTTTCTTTATCCGGTCTATCATTGATGGGCACTTAGGTTGGTTCCCAGTCTTTGCTATTGTGAACAGTGCCACAATAAACATATATGTGCATGTGTCTTTATCATAGAATGATTTATAATCTTTTGGGTATATACCCAGTAATGGGATTGCTGGGTCAAATGGTATTTCTATTTCTAGATCCTTGAGGAGTTGCCACATTGTCATCTACAATGATTGAACTAATTTACACTCCCACCAACAGTGTAAAAGCGTTGCTATTTCTCCACATCCTCTCCAGCATCTGTTGTCTCCTGATTTTTTAATGATTGCCATTCTAATTGGTGTGACAGGTCTCTCAATGTGGTTTTGATTTCCATTTCTCTAATTACCAGTGGTGAGCTTTTTTTCATGTTTGTTGGCTGCATAAATGTCTTCTTTTTAGAGGTGGCTTTTCATATCGAAAGGCACTTCTTACATGGCAGTGGCAAGAGAAAAATGAGGAAAAAGCAAAAGCAGAACCCCCTGATGAACCCATCAGATATCGTGAGACTTATTCACTACCACCAGAATAGCAGGGAAAGACTGGGCCCTATGATTCATTAACTCCCCCCAGGTCCCTCCTACAACATGTGGGAATTCTGAAAGATACAATTCAAGTTGAGATTTGGGTGGGGACACAGCCAAGCCATATTATTCTGCCCCTGGCTCCTCCAAATCTCATGTCCTCGCATTTCAATTCCAATCATGCCTTTCCAACAGTCCTCCAAAGTCTTAACTCATCTCAGCATTAACCCAAAAGTCCATAGTTCAAAGTCTCATCTGAGACAAGGCAAGTCCCTTCCACTTATGAGCCTGTAAAATCAAAAGCAAGCTAGTTACTTTCTAGATACAATGGGGCAGGTATTGGGTAAATACAACCATTCCAAATGGGACAAACCAGCCACAACAAAGGAGTTACAGGACCTGTACAAGTCTGAAATCCAGTGGTACAGTCAAATTTTAAAGCTCCAAAATGATCTCCTTTGACTCCAGGTTCACCTCCAGGTCTCGCTGATGCAAGGAGTACATTCCCATGGTCTTGCGCAGCTCCACTCCTGTGACTTTGCAAGGTACAGCCTCCCTTCTGGCTGCTTTCACAGGCTGGTGTTGAGTGTTCAGCTTTTCCAGGTGCACGGTGCAAGCTGTCTGTTGAGCTACCTTCTGGGTTCTGGAGGACAGTGACCCTCTTCTCACAGTTCCACTAGGCAGTGCAGTGCCCTAGCAAGGACTCTGTGTGGGGGCTTTGACCCCACATTTCTCTTCCACACTGCCCTAGCAGGGGTTCCCCATGAAGCCCCCGCCCCTGCAGCAAACTTTGGCCTGGACATCCAGGCATTTCCATACATCTTCTGAAATTTAGTCAGA
This sequence comes from Sapajus apella, assembly GCF_009761245.1. Classification (NCBI taxonomy): domain Eukaryota; kingdom Metazoa; phylum Chordata; class Mammalia; order Primates; family Cebidae; genus Sapajus; species Sapajus apella. The sequence goes on from NW_022436995.1 coordinate 2,678,350, forward strand.
GGGCTCCAAATCTCAATTCTTGAGTTCTGTGCACCCAGAGGCTCAACACTATGTAAAGCTGCCAAGGCTTGGAGCTTCCACTCTCTGAAGCCACATTCCAAGCTATACCTTGGCCCCTTTCAGTCATAGCTGGAGCAGCTGGGAAACAGGGCACCAAGTCCCTAGGCTGCACGCAACACAGGAACCCTGGGCCTGGCACATGAAACCACTTTTCTATGCTGGACTTCTGGGCATATGATGGGAGGGGCTTCTGTGAAGGTCTCTGACATGGTCTGGAAACATTTCCCATTGTCTTCAGAATTAACATTAGGTCCTCACTACTTATGCAAATTTCTGCATCCAGCTTGAATTTCTACTGTACCATCAGGCTGCAAATTTTCTGAACTTTTATGCTGTTTCCCTTTTAAAATGGAATGCTTTTAACAGCACCCATCTCACCTTTTGAATGCCTTGCTGCTTAGAAATTTCTTCCACCAGATACCCTAAATTATCTCTCTCAGATTCAAAGTTCCACAAATCTCTAGGGCAGGGGCAAAATGCTGCCAGTCTCTTTGCTAAAGCATAACAAGAGTCACCTTTGCTCCAGTTCTCAGCAAGTTCCTCATTTCCTTCTGAGACCACCTCAGCCTGGACCTTATTGTTCATATCACGATCAGCATTTTTGTCAAATCCATTCAACAAGCCTCTAGAAGGTTCCAAACTCTCCCACATTTTCTTGTCTTCTTCTGAGCGTCCAAACAGTCGCTTCTACATTTTTGGGTCTCTTTCACCCAGTTCCAAAGTTGCTTCTACATTTTTGGTTATCTTTTTAGCAATCCCCCGTTCTACTGGTACCAGTTTACTGTATTAGTTTGTTCTTGTGCTGCGATAAAGACATACCAGAAACTGGGAACAAAAAGAGGTTTATTTGGATTTACAGTTCCACATGGTGGGGGAGGCCTCAGAATCATGGCAGGAGGCAAAAGGCACTTCCTACATGGTGGAGGCAAGAGAAAAATGAGGAAAAAGCAAAAGCAGGCACTACCGTTAAATCCATCAAAGCTCGTGAGACTTATTCGCTATTATGAGACTAGCAAAGGAAAGACCAGCCCTCATGATTCAATTACCTGTGAATTCACAATGCCTGGAGTTCAGCAAAAAACAAGACAAAGCAAGGACATAGTGGGTTAGGCCTACAACTGGGTAAGTAGAGATGTTGACAGCTTCAATAAGGCCACACTTTTCTTCAACCGGAACTTGTTTAAAATGCAGAAAAAGGAAATTGTGTTTCCAAAAACACGAACAAAGAAACCTATATCCATATATATGTATATATATATCTCCACATAGGTTCCATATACACAATTATATCTATAGATCCATCACATCTACATATCTGTCAAATCCATATTCATTCTTACTCTTATTATTTCTAAGTATCAAACAACCTCTTATGCTAAAAGGTACAGATAGGGTAGCACATAGTTCCTTTTTTTTTCTGTTTTCCGTACTCATCAGTAAGCTAAAGATAGATGGTATTGGTAGAATGTTTGCTCATGAAAAAATGAAATAAAAATGGTTAGTTTTGTGCAGTATTTTACTATTCTGGTAAGAACAATGTAAATATCAATGTTTGAGTTGCAAAATATAAATTGTGCATTTTGGTGACTCTACATAACAGTTAAATGTCTTTAAAACTGGCATTGCATGATATAAAGGTGAATGGAAAAAATCATGCTAATGATTTAAAATTTTAATGTTTTAATAAAAAACATTGTTTAATAACAAATAAAAAACATTAAATGTCAAGAGTTAGGCCATGAAAGAAATAGAAAAATTTTGTATTTAGTACCTTTAATGTCATATTGTCCTTACTTTTTGAAGAAGGGGGCCCCAAATTTCATTTTACACTGAGCTCTGCACATTATGTATTTGACCCTGGTTTCAGAGTCGTAAATGTGTAGGGATCTGTCAGAGTTTATAACATGAAAGCTTTGAATTGGTGGTAACATTAACGTAAGTGTCTTAAAGCATGCCTTGATGAGAAAGCTGTTCACCACAACAGTCAGAAAAAGCAAGCTGTTAGGCTTGATATGTGAGCCAGTTCAGTTGGTTCTTAATTCTATTTTTCTGGTACACCTATTTCCTGAAGCAAGCAGCTACGGCATTTGTTACTGTTTTCACTATTGATTAACATAGGGATAGAAAACTATATTGCTTTAAATTTCTAATGATAATTTAGAGGTTTTGCAGTGAGCATCCACAAAATAAAAATTTCTCTCTAGTGCATGTCTATTTTTACCCAGCCATAGTAATTTGAACACGTGTACTCTCCATTTGTTTTTTTTTTTTCAAACCAGATCATATTCAATTATCTAGCCATCTGTAAATTTTGGGGGCATTTTTTCAGTATAGTATCAGAGGACTCAACTTACAGTGAGCTGAAAAGTAGAGGAAAAGTATAGAAAACATATGTAGGATACCTTTCTGAGACTAACAGTGAGAAAATAGAAGGAGCTAAATATTGAGGTGAAAGAAATAATTATTGAAAGGGGGGATTTCTAACAACTTAGGCCATGATATTCAGTGGGTCTTTTCATCAATCCTTAACTTTCCAATGGCAAAAGAAATGTAAAATGATATAATGCAATTTAGTCTTTTGGGCACTATTTTTAAGTTTATTAGTACATGCTCAAGGGAAATGCTTCTTTGAATTTTCTGCTGCTGTTGTGGAAAACTACTATCAATCATTATGTGTGTTTCTTTATACTAATATGTAATATCTTCTTGATTATTACTGGATTCAGAAACTTTCTGAAGGCCTTAAGGCCCAGAGGTTTATTTTATATTTATTTGTGCCATTAATAGTCCCCTTCATTCATTGGGGAAAAGCACTGAAGGATGTTTCTACTGAAAAGAGAACAATTTTAATTACTTTATATATGTGCTGTTTATGAAGTTACAGTAAACACATATTTCTTACTCCTCTTAATAATTGGGCATTTTCTAGTGTTAAACTAGAGCAGAGGGAGAGTCAGTCTTACAGAAAATCAGAGTGGCAGACTAACTCAGTTATGCAAATTAGTCAAGTATGTGAAGAACTAACAGATAAAATTATGCACTAGAGCTGTATATATAATTAAAGAGATTACTTCAATATAGATGAGTGCATGTGATCTTCCTTTTGATTATCTCTGCCTGAAATTTTTCTAAAAATCCGTGTTTTATTGAGAAACTTGAAGAGTTTTACATCATGCTTGGCGGTTCTTTATCTATAAGTGATGCTCAAAGTAGCAAAGGAGAAAAATTGTGGTCAAACATTTCTCCCATAAATAACGATTACATTATGATTCATCCTTCCTGTTATTTTTTTTAAGTAAGCAGAAACATGCAGTAGAATGAATATGTGTGTAGACATCTCTGTGTGTTTGCATGTGTGTATATATACATACATTCATACATACATATATGTGTCCATAGTGCATGGATATACAACAGGTTATTCAAGCAATATTATCTGTTGACATTAGTTTTCATTTTGTTTTGCTCTGAAAACTTAATACCACATTAACTTCTTGCTGATTTCTTTTTTTTTTTTTTTCATATTATTGGAATTTTATCTTCAAGGGAAATTCTGTGATAGGGTCAAATTAAGTCTGTATATGCAATGCATCACCAAATATTTTGTGATAATTTTGCTGTTTTGCTACAACTCAGATTAAACAACAAACATTGAAATTAGACTTACAAATCCTTCACATAATGGAATTAAAGGAGTGAACACCCAAACAATGCAATATATAAGGATAGATGGATTCGTTCCCTGAGGCTACCATATCAAATTAGCACACGCTTTGTGGCTTGAGAAAACACAAGTTTATTTTCTTACAGTTCTAGATTCTAGAAGTCTGAAATCCAGCTGGATAGTTGTACTCCCCACAGGGAGTCTAGGACAGAATCTGTTTCTTGCCTCTGCTAGCTTCTAGTATTTTGTGGCTTACTTGGCCTAAGAACAAACTCCAATTTTTGCCTTAATCTTTACATCTACTTCTCTTATGTGACTGTTTACTCCTCTGTGGGCCTTTTGTAAGGACAATTGTCATTAGATTTAGGACCTACCAAGACAATCCAGAATGATACCTTTATCTAAAATTCTTACTTTGCTATATTTGCCAAGACTCTTTTTTTTCAAGTAAGGTAATATTTGCAGGTTACATTAGGGGATTAGATCATATCTTTATTAGAGGTACCAGTCAACCTACTACAGAATTATCCTGGATTTCTTTGAATGATCTGAGGTGGCTCTTACGGACAAGAAAGATTATGATACAGTTTGGTTTTAGTTTGATTCTACTTATGATAGCATGCTCGTACATGGAGTAGGCAAAAGATGCTTGAGAGACAATACTACCTCTTTCCTCTGGTCTCCTGGTACATGATGAATTTAGTTTCAAATGAGACAGGAAACTCGTATCAGGAAGTAAACCTTTATTGGCAAAGTCTTTCTGGGAAGAAAATGTCAGCCAAACAACATAGAATGTTTAGAGATTAATTTACATTCCATAATGAGTTTACTACCTTTTAGCAGGCTAGTAATAATATACAGAGCAGAAGTTTGTATATCTTTGTTCTAGAGGGTTTTCAAATTAGGCTTCTTTCTAGTTTTCCTGTTCTCTGAGAGATTGTAACTTGATTTTGAGTAAAGGTGTTTAAAAGTTCACATCTTTTACAGCCATTTAACTTTTGAGGTTAATTTGTAGAAAAATTATAAATTGTGATTTTATTGTTTACCCGTTGGGAACATGTATACGCTGAAGGCTTTGGTTTCACCGTTTTATGGTAATCAACATTTTTCAAATGTTGATCAGTTATACCCAGCTTGACAATTTAAATTCAGGATTCCTTTCCCCTTTGAATTTGTCATCTTAAATCTTCAACTCCCATCTTGTCTTTCTGTTGATTCTCAAATAATAACTAAAATTTTAACATGTGATTATTATTTTTATTACAATTACTTTTAACAATTTGAAAATCATGCCTTTTATGTTCCTTTTAATATAAATAAAATTATCTAAGATTATCTGGCATCATTGGCTCTAAGCTCCCCCTTGTTAAGCGTTCTCTGAATGAAGAGACCACCAAAACAGGCTTTGTGTGAGTAATAAGGCTGTTTATTCACCCAGGTGTGAGTGGGCTGAGTCAAAAAAGAGAGTCAGCAGAGCCTGGTGGGGATATGAGCTGGTTGTATAGGTTGAGGGTAGGCAACGAAAAGTTACAATTTAGGGTGGTTTTTGCAAGCCCTGTAGGGGGTTTCACAGTGTCACAAGGTTGACCTATCAATTGAGGCAGGAACAGTGGTAGAATGTTGTAAGGTCAGTTAATCAGGCCATAGGGTCCAGTGTCACAAGGTTGACTTATCAGTTGAGGCAGAATAATGATGGAGTGTCATAAGATCAGTTAATTAGGTACTGCAGGTGGTAGCTATTCTTCTCCGTTTGCAGTTTTTCTGTTACTTTCTGGCTCTGGGAGGCCATTTGGAGGTGTAAGTGTAGGTCACAGCAGTCACCATGGCTTGAGTATGGTGTAGTCCGTGGTGCAGCCAGTTCAAAGAACCTTGCATTCCTGTCTTTTTATATCAATAATATGAAGGAAAAAAGTAAAAACTAGTAAAAGTTGGGGGACAGTGAAATTTTGAGGCAAGTACAGAGGGATGGTGGGCCTTTCTCAGGGATTATTCGAGCAGGAATGGGGGTGGCATGGAAACCTGAAAATGGGAGAGATTTTAGATTGCCAAGAGATTTGGGGGCAAGGGGTGTATTGTAGGGTTGTTAGAAGGAGCATTTGCCATGTTGACTGATTGGTTATAGCTTGCAAATGTTTTTGTAGGAATTGAGAGATTCATTGGAAAAGACAAGGTCCAAATAAGAGAAGGAGAAGGATAGATATTATGGGGCCTGCTAATGGATGGAGCCATGATACACAGAGAGTGGCCAGCTAGGCCGGTAATACAGGTATTGATCGACTTACCACCTATGCAACTTATGACCATTCGACTTTATGACCACAATCGCTAGCCACGACTGCTCCACGTCTGGCAGCGCAAACATTGCCCAGCTGGGCGTATGACAGTGCGGACCAGCTTCTGGCAGCACTACCATCTCCGCGTGCACCATTTCAACTGTACATATAGCCTACTCAGCTTACGACCAAATTGTGTTACGACCAGTCCACGGTCCCGACCATGGTTGTAAGTCGAACACTAGCTGTAATCAATTGCCTGATGAGTGAGCTTTGGGCTCTGTCTTCAAGTCTTTTGATGACGTCATATACAAGGCTGGATTGGTTTAGATAAAAGCAACAATCTTCATTTAGGAATAGGCAGAGTCCTCCTCTCTCAGCAGTTCATAGATCGAGGCCTCAGCCATTTGGGAGGACAACTGCAGCTAGGGAATTAACTTGGGCTTGGAGAACAGACAGCATTTGAGTTATTTCTAAATGCTGGTGGAAAAATCATTACAGAGACTGCGGGATGTGGTGATGGAATGAGTAAGGCCTGCTATACCTCTCCTGATTGCAGCAGGGGAGATTTCTGATCCTAGAGCAAGGGGATAAATGGAATGATTCTATTTTGTCCTTTAGAAGTTACAAGGGGGACAGGGAGGTGTTCATTTCCGTTGGCAAAGTAAATTTTGGGAGTAAGAAAAATTAAGGTACGGACGCCTGTCCAGTTGGTAAGCAGACAGATGTAAGTGGAAGAGCCACAGAGGAAAAAACTCCTTGGCTGAGGCAGCACTGGAAGTGTAAACTGAAAAGGTGAGAAAGTGTTTTGGGAGGGCTGAGGTCTTATACCCAGATACCAGGGGAACCTGCTGACAGTTATGTTCTCTGTCTGCCCCTTCCTCAGGAAGAAAAGTAGCTGGATTGAGGGCTCCACATGGGCACAGCTGAAGTACAAACCCTTCGAGCATTAAATCCTGATATTTGAGCAAGCAGTTGTTGGACAGCCATAAGCCTCCTTTAGAGGCCAGAATTCCAGCTACATCATGTGAAGCCCATACAGTTAGATCTTTCCCGTGCAACAGTCAGATATTTCCCTTGCACTATTTTAACAGCTTCTGAGACCAATATAGCCACCGTGGCTACCACCTACAAGCAGTGTGGCCAGCCTTTTGTTACTGCATCAGTTTCCTTACTTAGGTATGCCACTGTTTGTGGCATGGTCTCACCCTGAGTCTGGGTGAGAACCCCCAGTGCCACTCCTGACTTTTCCATAACATATAGGGAGAAGAAACTCTCTGCACCTGAGATTCAGTGTAAATCCTTCCCTGTATGAAGGCTTAGAGCTGGAGCCTGCAGTAGTGCCTGCTTCAGGGTCTGAAAGGCTGCCTTAGCTATAGGGTCCCATTGTATTAGATGGGTGTTAGCTTTTTGGGTTTCCTTAATCAGAGTGTATAGGGGTTTGGCTAGTTCACCGTATCTGGGAATCCACAATCAGCAGAAACCAGTTTTTCCTAAGAATGCCCGCAACTGTTTTAAAGGTTTTGGATGGGGGAAGGCAAGTATGGGTTGGAGACGTTCTCCATCAAGGGCCTGAGTGCCCTTAGACAAGGCAAATCCTAGGTATTTTATCTGTGGCCTACCAAGTTGGGCTTTTCATTTGGAAACCTTATATCCACAGGTGGCTAGAAAGTTTAGGAGGTCCTGTGTGTCCTGCTGACACTGGGTTTCTGAGTTAGCAGTTAAAAGCAAGTCATACATATATCAAAGAACCAGGGTACCTGGATGTGAAAAATGACTAAGGTCCTGAGCTAGAGCCTGGCTTAACAGGTGGGGGCTATCTTGAAAGCCCTGGGGTAACATTGTCCAAGTGAGCTGAGAATTCTGGTCTAAAGGATCTTCAAAGGCAAACAGAAACTGGGAGTCAGGATGTAATGGAACACAGAAAAAGGCATCGCTAAGGTCCAGGACTATAAACCATTGTGCCTCTCTTGGTATTTGAGAGAGCAAGGTGTATGGGTTGGGTACAGCTGGGTATAAAGGGATCACAACTTCATTAATAAGCCTGAGATCTTGCACCAGCCTCCATTGTCCATTAGGTTTTTGTACTACTAAAATTGGAATATTACAAGGGCTGTTACAGAACCTCACTAGACCCTGAGCTTTTAAGTTATTTACAATGTCCTATAGCCCTTTTTTGACTTCCAGTCTTAGGGAGTACTGTCTTTGGTAAGGAAAAGAGGTGGGATCCTTTAGCCTTATTTAAATTGGGCAAGCATTCTTTGCCCACCCAAATTGTCCCCCCATTGCTCAAACCTCAGGATTAATCTCTTCTTCAAATAATGGGTAGCAGAGAGGGATTTTCTCTCTGACGTTCATATACATAATGGTTCCTGCTGTGGCTAAGAGGTCTTGCCCTAGTAAGAGAGTGGGACTTTCTGGGATGATGAGGAAGGCATGGGGGAAGAGCACATCTCCCCAGTTACAGCTTAGGGGCTGGAATAAATATCGGGAGACTGCTTGTCCTAGGATTCCTTGGATAGTTACTGACTTGGAGGATAACTGTCCAGGATAGGGAAGCCAGACTGAGAAGGCTGCGCCAGTGTCTAGGAGAAGATTGACCTCCTGGCCCCCTATGGTTAGCTTTGCTCTGGGCTCAGTGAGGGTGATGGCCTGTGCTGGTGCTTGCCCCGGGCACTCTCAGTCCTGCTGTTGGGTCATCTGGTTAGCCACCTCAGGCCCTGGGAACCTTTGTCCCCTGGGACAGTGTGCCTTCCAGTGATCCCCTTGTCACAGTGGGCAAGGATGAAGGGGTGGTCTGTTCTTCTGGGGACAATCTTTCTTCAAGTGTCCCAGTAGGCTGCAATGGTAGCAAGCTCTGCCAGACTGGTGGCTAACCAAAGCCTTTCCCTTTTCCGAGCCCCTTGGGTCTGCTTGCCTGAAGGCCATGAGTAGGGCTGCAGCCTTTTTCTTGTCCTTCCTGTCCCTTTCAGCCTGTTCCTCCTGGTCTCTATTATAGAACACCGAGATTGCTAGATTTAGCAATGATTCTAGACTCTGTTCTGGCCCCAGGGCCAGCTTCTGGAGCTTCCTTCTAATGTCCACTGCTGACTGCATAATAAATATGTCTTTTAGTATTAGCTGACCTTTGATGGAGTCTGCTGACAGGGGAGTATACTTTCTTAAGGCCTCCCCCCACCCCCAGTGCCTCCCCCTAGCTACAAAACCCCTCCGCTAGCAGACCCAGGCAGAGAAGTTCCTTTAACACAGTCCCTCAGTAGAATGTTGCAAGATCAGTTAATCAGGCACTGCAGGAGCTATTCTTCTCCTTTTGCGGTTTTTCTGTTACCTCAGACTTTCTGGCTCTGGGAGGCCATCTGAAGGTGTACGTGTTCAGAGAACTTTGCACTCCCTTTCCGATATTGGAGATATGTTTCATTAACAGGTTTTTCAGGAAAGGGTTTATATTTCACATTTCAGTAGGAGTTCATTCATTCATTCATTAAGCCAGCATTTCTCGACATTATGGATACAGAGCCTCCTTAGGCATATTTTACTCTTAAGAATTAACAGACTGATAGTTATGGTAAAATTTGATACTGGATAATTATAAATGTGATAAGAGAACATAGGAGGGATATCTAATTCAAGTGAAAGATCCAATATTTCCTAGGGGAGGTGTTTACTTGAGGCAGGTGTGGAAGAGAAATTAGGAATCCATTCTCTGCCGATTTCTCCTTAGCCACTGTCACTCTAAGGGAATGGTTATTCTGTTTGATAAAAAAGTAGTAATATTGGCACCTCAGCTCTTTCTAGTAAGATCTGGTATGGACTTTGGAATAGACGTAGAGCAGCATGGATAGCTCTAGAAGCTAAATAAAGGAGTTAAAAGGACATATAAAGAAGATAGTTACGAGTAAGTAAAAAGACACCTCAGCAAGGTTTTACATCTTTTACCATGTATCTTGGCATGTGAAGGCCATTAATCCCATAGTTTCATTTTTTAAAATAAATCTCAAGTGATATTTATGTGAGTGTGACTTAGACTGAAGTACATAACTTATAAACTAAGATATATCAAAACTGATTATGATCATTTTTGCTTCTTTTCCATTCTGTTACACATCTTGCCTTATGCATCACTCTTCAAGACACTGCCCCAACTTCATCGGGTGGTTTTCTGCCTTACCAGGGTAAGCAATAAACTTACCTTTGTCATATTAATACGTTGTATTTGTGATATTTGAGAAACAACATTTTGACAAGATTAAGCTTGTTATAGGTAGTTAGACAGGCATGATCAAGGCAGGAGAGAGCTCTCCCGACCCACCCATCAGAAATATCAGGCAATCAGTTGATGATTCAAGGGTTGTCACATTGCCTCTCTAAAAATTATAATTTGGCAGCCGGCACCATGGAAGGACAATCTCCTGCTGATCCACAGCTCTTAACATGAAAGTGTTAATTGAATGTAGATGCCAGGGAGAAGCAAGAGGGCCTCCAATGAAATATCAGGTATTGGGAGAGTAAGCCCAAGCATGTGCAGTAAGAGAGAGAATGGTGGAATATGAGCTTCCAGGGGCACTGCACCAGAACAGGGAAGAAAGCCTGGCCTTGCATACTATTTCCTAAACACACGGCTCATGCTGACTTCCCAAAGATAAGGAGGGCACTGCTCTTACTGGGAGCCCATCCTAAGGTAAGAATCATGGGAAAGGCAAGCAAGACACCTGAGGTTGGCCAGCCTATAAAGTTGTAGGATCAAAGTTAAACAGAGCACTTGCTCTTCAAGTGGACCATTTGGCTCTCTCCCAAGTGCATTATATTTTCTTTCCTGCACTAAAGCTTTTTAATAAACTTTCACTCCTGCTCTGAAACTTGCCTCAGCCTCTTTTTCTGTCTTATTCCCCTCAGTCAAATTCTTTCTTCTGAAGCAGATAAGAATTGAGATTGCTGTAGGCCCAGATGGATTCACCACCAGTAACTCAAATACCTTCCACTGGTAACCAACTGGTGGAAGAATAGTTGACAGTCATAGTTTGGCAAATTCATAAGCCAAGTGGCTTGAGTCTTGGTGTAGAGAAAAAATGATACTTTTTCTTTGACATCTTAAAGTCTTCTTTTTTGAGTCAGTTGGGTGTTGGGCTTTTCTCTGGGATACTCTTTGTGAATGTGCAGAGCAAGATTTGAAACTAACCTCAAAATAGCATACAAATTTTTGTTGTTGATGCTGTTATTGGCATAATGATTTACTGATTAAAAGGAGACTGTTGTTCAGGCAGCAGGACTGGCAACTCAGTATGTGGTTTGCTTATAAGCCTGTAAACACAGAAATTTCTGCTCCTGGTGGGTGAGGATTTTATCTTTTTCTAATCATTAAAGATGTGTTTGTATTAGCATATGGAGTGCAATACAAAGATTCTATCTTAAATAAATGAAACAATTTGTCACTGCATGTGACGAGACTTCCTCCCTGTGATAATGAATACTCGTATAGGAGAGGAAACTGCAAAGAACTGGGAATTGAAAAACAAAGAAGGAAGCTGAATCTTAACCTTACTGAAAACAGAGCTTTTGCTTTTAAGCGTAAATCTACCATTTATTATGTTCTCTGTTGAGATAACAGTATTATTCCATGTGTTTTAACTATGACCTTGAAAAATTACAAGGAATGTATACTGCAGAAGAGGAAAAATTAATTAGGTTTAACACTAAAAGACTTTCTTTTGTTTAAATTATCTAAAGTAAAAAGAATTATTAAGTCTTTGTAAAATGAACTTTGACTCCTTTTCTAACTATCAAGTGAAAATTTCCATAATTAATTATTTGTTTTACAAAGGCAAGTTTCCAAACTCATATTGTACTTGGAATAAGATTCATTAAATTACATAATTTTATGCTGAAACTGCATCTTAGATTTGGGGAAAGGAAACTCTTACAACTCTTGCCATATATAAATAGCATACAGTGTGAATAACCATACTTTGAAGGAATCTGGTAAATGTAAAATTAGAACTGTCTTAATTTTATATTGCACAGAATCTTGCAAACCAATGTGTAAGACTCTGAGACATTAATTATGTTTATAAAAGAATTGCAATAATACAGTTTAAATAAGAAAATAGATCTGCCATGATAATTACGAATTAGAGATTTATTATAAGAATAAAGTCTTATGTAATTGTGGGAGAAACTAGGGAGAAGAAAATCTAAGGGAGATTTGAGAGATCAGGGAAAAGTCACAAATCAGTCCTACTAAAATAATGATTTATGCAAAAAGTCAGGAGTTGCAGGGGATTCTGGGAAGCTGGTAATAGACAGCTGCTAAATAAAATGGAAACATCCCAGAAATAAAGGGAAAGGATTAGGCAAATTGTCCACATTGCATAAATCCTGCTTTTAAAGTCTTCAGCAAAACACATCTGATTGTGGACTTCAGTTTCTTTTCAGCCACAGGGCTGACAGTGAGAAGAGCTGAACACAGTAACACAAGACAGAACCCACTCTTTCTGCCTGTCACAGCATTTAATTTAATCACCTTCAAAGAGTAATGGTAGCTGCTTAACTTCTGTCTTCTAAATGTGAAACAATTTCTTATTTTGGCTAACTCTAGTGACAGTGACAGGAAGCAGCCAAATGCCTAGGCAGATAGGGACGGTCTCTGATGAAACCCCACCTCCAAGACCAAGACAGGTTAAAGCCTGAAAGCCAAGCTACAAGTCAAATCCACAGACTGAATTAAGAACCTGTCTTCCCATTTGGCAAGCTTTCCTCTGATTGATCCTCAGCCTTCACCTATTTTACATATACCTACCCTTTCCTAATTGGTTTTCTACAGTTGTACCCACCTTTGTGTGCTGTTATTGTTTTAACCTTTTTTGCATACTCAAGACCAATCAACATGCACTCCCTGTTCTGAGTCCATAAAAATTTTGGATACAGACACACTGGAGGAGAAACCCACCAATGGGGGTGAGGAACCACCCCATGTCCCCTCTCCACTGAGAGCAGTTCCGTCACTAAATAAAATTGTTCCCTGGCATCCTCACTTTTGAAATTGTATCCTCATTCTGCTTGAATGTGGAACAAGAGCTTGGGAACCACCCAGTGCAGGTACGGGCCATAGCACAAGTGGGCCAAGTGGGCAGGGTGCCTTCAGTGACAGGCCTGGGGCTGAATGAGGCCTGGGTGACAGGGAAGCAGTTTTGGCTGTGGAGGTCCCTGGTTGGCATAGTGGCTGAGAAAAATCTTGCATCACTAGGCTGGAGCATATAGGATATGAAATTCAGGGCAACAGTTTTAACATAACTGAGTGGACAGAGTACCTACTGCTACATATTTGAATATAAATTATATAAACACGTCCAAGTAATGGCTAAGATAAATAATTGAGACAAATGCATAGAAACTAATCTAGGAACAACCACATCAATTCTGCTTTTACCATTATAGAAAATGCAAGTTTATAGAAGATAGAAATGTATATAATGGTAATAAATTAAAATTTCAGAAACTTTTGGACTAAATTTAGTAGCATCTGAAAAAAACTCAGATAATTGTAGATAAACATGAAGAAATTTAATTTTACTTTGAGGATAAAAAGAACAAGCTCATTGATTGTATGAATCTTTTCGATACGGAAAAAATATTACAGTTAATAGAAAGTAGAAATATTTTAAATTATTAGCAAAATTATTATAGAAATCTCTCCAAAAACATCTTACATAAATAGATTAGTGAGGTCATTCATCATGGAAAATGAATGAGAGTAATATGAAGATTTCATCCATGTAAATCACATCTTCTTGTACATGGGTAGGCCCTTCTATACAGGAATTTACTGGAACCTCAAAATCAGAACTTCAGGATAGTTTTGTCTTATATAGGAACAGGGAGTAAAAGAAGGTAAGCAGAAAAAAAAAGATGGTAAAATATTTTTATCTTGTTTCATCTTTAATTTTTCCCAATAATTTTTTTTTTTAATTCTACAGAACTTTATAGTAAACCACCATACACTTTTTACTCAGATTGGCAAATTGCTAAGAGTGTGCAATATAGGTATCTATAAATAGATAAATGGATGAATATGTAGATGGATAGATAGATAAATAGATAGATATAAAGTGTATTTAAAACACTTTCTAGGCCGGGCGCGGTGGCTCAAGCCTGTAATCCCAGCACTTTGGGAGGCCGAGGCGGGTGGATCACGAGGCGGAGGTTGCCGTGAGCTGAGATCGCGCCATTGCACTCCAGCCTGGGTAACATGAGCGAAACTCCGTCTCAAAAAAAAAAAAAAAAAACATTTTCTAGCTCCTCATATTAATGGCAAGGTTGGTATCCCAACCGCTTGAATCTGGATGGTCTTTGGTCTTGCTTTGATCCATGGAATGCAGCAGAAGCGGCATCATGTGGGTCCTCAATCAAGATCATGAACTTCTAGAAGCTATGACTCTCTTCCTATTGGAAATCTGCTGTGACAGGAATATGCTCTAGCTAATCTTCACAAAGTCCAAGTAGGATATAATTAAGGTCCTTAAACCAGTAGCCTACAAACCACTAGGCATGTGAATACAGTGATCCCAGATCATCAACTCCCAGAAGAACTGTCAGGTGACTGACTCCATTACGATTGAGCCCAGGAAAATAAGCAGAGTCATTCATCTGAACATTTTCCTGATTGGCAACTAGAAATTTGTGAGTTAATAATTGATTATTACACTAAGCCATTAAGTTTGGGGCTTTAGCCATTGCTCAGTGAACAGACCTAAAAATTCTTCACTGTTAAGTACTTCAGCATTTAACTCCTAAGAATATATAATTTAAGTGTAAATATAGTACTCAAGTAAGTTAACTCATTAATATTATTTGATATATGCACTGAAGTTTTCTTAGTTCTGTAATGTTTATTATATCATTTTCGCTTTCTATTTGGTATAATCAAAGATCAAAAATAAATTTAGTAGTCATGCCTCTTTAATCTCCTTTAAAAGTATAGCCTTATTTTTATGGTATTTATATTTTTTAGAATCTTTGCCAATATTTTGCAGAATATTTCTCAATATAAACTTTTCAAATTATTTAGTTATGATTGGAAAACAGCTTTTTTGACAGATAAGATCTGTAGGATGCCATCTACTTCCCAGTGCATTACATTAAAAAGTACATGATTTCAGTTTGTGCTGAAATTGGTACAAAACTGATTATGCTAACTTTCATCATTTGGTTTAAGTGGTGTCTGATTCTGTCACTTTTTAGTACATCTTGATTTTTCATCACAGCAAGAAAGTCAATACCCATAACCATGTCCCAGGTGAATTTACCCATGCTGTGTGTATATAGTGTGTACATATATTCTTTTGATTCTCTATGATTTGAGGTACAGATCAAATTTTATAATTTCCTAAATGGCTACTCAACTAATTTATACCATTCATTAAATATTATTATATCGTTGGCTTGATATTTCATTTTTAACACAAATTAAATATCTACATTACTGGGTGGGTCAGTCTATTTTGACTTTGTTTTGTGCCTGCCCCTCTCTAGTCTTGAAGCAATATTGCTTAATATAGAAGCTTTGGGCAATATACTCCAGTAGACTTGCTGAGATAATGGAAATATTAAATAGCTGTATTGTGCAAAATGACAGCCACTCGAAATATGGCCAATATAGTTGATAAACTGAAATTTTATGTTATTTACTTTTAGTTAATTTAAATTTTAACTTACATAGACAATTGTGGCTAGTGGCTGCTGTACCATAGAGTGTACTATCAAAGGTGTTATATATTTGTCAGGGGTCGACTGTCCTCATTGATTTCATTTTTATTTTTCTAGAATTTTTTGGAATGTCCATTTTTCCACATAGAATTTAGAGTTGACTGTTCCCTAATCCCAGATAAAGAATGTTGATATTTTATTGGCATTATATCAAAATATATAAATTAATTTAGAAGACATTGGCATATATGTTTGCATAGTAAACGATTCAGCCTTGTCTGAAAAGAGGTCTGACCTTTGCCTTCAGATTCCAGGATGTGACTTAGGGTGGGGGTATTGGGTCATATAATATCAGATTGAAGTGAAAGGTCAGCCTCCAATAAAAATTATAGACACCAAGACTCAGGTGAACTTCCTTGGCTGGCAATATTTAATGCCTGGCAATATTAACACAGTGTTAATGTTGTACATGACTTTACTGGAAAGGGATAACTAAAAACTCTGTATTTGGAGCTTTTCTGGACTTTGCTTCATGGGTCTCTTCTGTTAGCTGATTTTAATGCATGCCCTTTCTCTGTAATAAATGATAACTATGAATATTGAAAGCTTTCAGTGAGTTTTGTGAGTCCTTCCAATCAATTATCAAAGCTGAAGGTGGCCTTGCATACCCCAAAATTTGCAATTGATGTGCAAAGTAAGGGTGGTCTTGACAACCCCTAACTCTTCAGTTGGTGTCTGAGTTAGAGTGATCTTGTGGGCTGTTTTCTAACCTCACAATATGACAATGCCTTTCATCTAAAGAATGCGTTTTCAGTTGCTTAAGACTATTTTTATATCATTTGAGTTTTTTTGTGATTTTTCTTATATAGATTTTGCATTTTTTTTTTTTTTGCTAATTTTATTCCTGTTTTTTCTTTCTTTGATTTTTGGAATATTGCTAGTGTTAGAAGAGTTTTCCCTTCTGTTTTATCTCCTAACTAGTTTTTGTTTGAATATATGAATGCTACTATGCTAATTGCATATCTGGTTCCTCTGGGAATTATTTGCCTTCAGTTAGTTCTATGATTATCAAATATTCTCCAGGTATATTATTAGTTCTTATGGAAATAGGGGCAGTTTTACTTTTTTTCCTAATTTCTGTATCAAATTCTTATGTCTTTTCTAATTAAATTGGATAAATTGAATATACACATATAAAGTATCTGTAAATTCCTATTTTATTGTTTTTTTTCAATCAAGGATGAGAGTTGCATTTTATGATTATCTTTATTTCAATGAATATCATTAATTATATTAATGTATATCCTAATATAGAATTGTCCTTTCACTCTTGCATTCTTAGGGTAAAATCCTACATGGTTTTGCTGTAAGAAATTCTCAATGTACTGCTCTAATATATATGCTAATATTTTATTTATGGTTATTATAGAGATATTGGTAAGTGAAATGGGTTAGCTTCTTTTCCCCTTTCTCGTATCATTTTTTATAAATTTATCAAGTATGGGTATCAGTGCTACATTTGCTTCAATATGTAAATCTGAGGTTTTTCACCATTTTTATTTTCTGGAACAATGTATATAACATTGGGATTGACTGACATTTGAAGTTTAGGGTTATAAAAACATCTGGACCTGGCGAATTGGTGAATGTGTGTGTGTGTGTGTGTGTGTGTGTGTGTTTGAGAGAGAGAGAAAGACCATTTATTAATAATTTATTTCTCTGAAAGTTTACCTCTCTAAACTTTTAATGGCTATGAGTCAATTTTGGTAGATTGTATTTCTTGTCATTTTTTTTTCCATTTTGTTTAACTTGTGCTGCACTTAGATATAAAAAGGTTCTTAAGTTTTTAAATGTCCTGCTTCATTTGAAGCACATTCATCCCCATGAGTGATTTGTTTAAATATTTATGGCCTAATGTATAAGTTTTAGGTTCAACATGAAATCTACCAGAGCTTGTATGCAAGTTTTTGTTTAAATTCCCAATGCTGTTCAAGGCCTAGTATTTACCTTCTGTGCTGTTATGAAGTCATTAATACAGAAGAATTGCAGATTGACCATAGCCTCAGACTTAGAAATTTTTTTACTTCTGATCTTGGAAATGTCCATTTATTTCTTTACGAGCTCAGTCATGTGCTAATACAATACATGATATATTTTATCAGAATTTTTAGTGAGAAGAATTTCAGTTTGTCCAATCTGCCATAAAAATTTGGCATAAACAAATACAAATAACATTTTCCAGTTTATATTAAATAAAATCAATTCCTGTTGATTGCTTTTTCCACTATTAAATTAGTTGTTGTATTATGGCACTAGTGATCCGTTGTCTTCATCTGTTTTTACTAACAGATTATTTTATGTTGAAAATACATCTTAGGATTTCTCATTTCTAAGTTCACTTAAATGTTTTGTAAATCAGTCAATACTGAGGTTTTATTTTTGAAGCACATTCCAAATTAATGCAAATAATTCTATTAAATACCATAGGTTACTATGATTATATGATGTCTTCACAAAGATCATTAAATTTAAACTGTTATTTGTTTATACAATTTCTATACCTAATTATTCTAATTTACAACTCTCTCCATCTGTAGTTCATAACAAATAAATAATATCTGCCTTTTCACATTCCTTTCTTAGAACATCATATAAATATTTGGTCTTCATGGCAGTGAATAAGTTTTATGGATTCTATGTTATGTTATAGAAAGTTTTTTTGAAGGCAGCAAATCACACTGCCACATGTATACCTATGCAACAGTTTTGCATGTTCTTTACATGTACCCCAAAACCTAAAATGCAACAAAATAAATAAATGGGGAAAAAAAAAGAAAGTTTTTTTAAAAATAGTTTTCTTGCAATTCCAGAAAAAAGGTTCTTGCTGTCAGTTCAAGTAGAATGAATGCTAAGTAACTAATTCACTAATGGAAAAACCAGCTCAAGCTAAACTATTTTCTATGTTCTACCTAGAAATGTTACTGTGAGTAGAAAAAAATATTCTAAATAATAACTGGAGGTTATTTGTCATAAATAATTCCTCTTGAATACAAAACTAAAATCTGCATTAAAAATAAAATATTTTATATATGTACACAGAATATTCAGATGACAAAAGCAGGCCAACTTCATAATAGGAAAACTTGAATTACAAGTAACTGCTAGGAAAATTTTTCATTGGGTGCTTATTGCTTTATATGTCAACATAGACATTTGACTATTTTCCTGTTTTATTGGGATATAACTGACAAATAAAAATTGTATATATTCATGTTATACAACATGATTTGATATATGTATACATTCTGAAGTGATTACCACAATAAAGTTAATTAACACATTATATTACCACCCAGTTACCCTTGTGTGTGTATATGTGTGTGTCTGAGTGTGTATAGCAAAAAACTTTCCTGAAAATTTACTATTTCAGAAATTTCAATGAAAGAATACGTGATTATTAGCTAAATTCACCATACTATACATTAGAATCTTATATTTTATTCATCTTATAACTGAATTTTTCTACCCCTTTGTCCAGTATCTTTCCATTTTCCCTAACCCCCAACCTCTGACAGCCACTATTCTACTCTGTTTCTATAAGTTTAATTTTTTTACTTTTCACATATAAGTGACATCATACGGTATTTATCTTTTTGTATCTGGCTTATTTTACTTAGTATAATGATCTAGGTTGTTGCAAATGACAGAATTTCCTTCTTTTTATGGTTTAACAGTATCCACTGTATATACATACCACATTTTCTTTTTTCATTTATTTGTTAGCAGACACTTAGGTTGTTCCCAGTCTTGGCTATTGTGAATAGTGCTACAAAAAAATAGGGGTGCAAATATGTCTTTGAGATATTGATTTCATGACCTTTGAACATATATTCAGAATTGAAATTGCTAGATATAATAGTTCTATTTTTAACTTTTTGAGATACCTCATTAATGTTTTACACAATGACTTTAGCAATCTACAATTCCACCAGTGGTGTGTGAGGATGTCTTTTTTCCATGTCTTTACCAACATTTGTTTTCCTGTCTTTTCAATAATAGCTATCCTAGCAGGTGTGAGGCAACATCTCATTGTGGTTTAGATTTGCATTTCCCTTTAGTGTGTTAGCAATTTTTCATATACTTGACCATTTTAATGACTTCATTGAAAAGATGTGTATTCAGGTCATTTGCCATTCTAAAATCAGGTTGTTTGAGTTTTTTGT
Organism: Sapajus apella; assembly: GCF_009761245.1. Classification (NCBI taxonomy): domain Eukaryota; kingdom Metazoa; phylum Chordata; class Mammalia; order Primates; family Cebidae; genus Sapajus; species Sapajus apella. Next base: position 2,698,269 of record NW_022436995.1, read on the forward strand.
TTTTTTGTGGGCTTTTTTGTTATCGAGTTGTATGAGTTCTTTATATATTTTGAATATTAAAAGCAAAAATAACAGAAGGGGTTTGAAAATGAAAAGCATCTGCACAGCAAAGGAAACAACAACAGGCAAGCCAAGGAATGGGATAAAATATTTTCAAAACATATATTTGATAAAGGGTTAATATCCAAAATGTATTACTTACTCATAGGCATTTTACTTTTAATTTAATTCTTTTTAATTTGGTGCCTTTTTTCTTAAATATTAGTATCTCTTTCTGAATCATATCTATCCATCTGTATATGTATCTCATCACCCACACACACATATATACACATACCCACATACATATATATATACATATTTGTTTGTATATTTACGTATATCTTTCTGACTCCCAGGAAGCTCTAATGCAATGTATTATCACAGCAGGTTGCCTAAAAAATGGTCAGTGATGAATTTCTAAAGGGTATTTGCTCTAAAGAGAATATCAGCAAGAGATAATAACCTAAAGCATTTTTTAAATGTAATAATTTGAGATAGTCTATACATATAAGCATTTATTAAGATATTTTTTGAAAAAAAATCACAAAACACAAAAGCATATAGAAATTATATCAAATCTGTAATTCCGTTACCCAAAACACATGACGAATGTTTTGCTACCATTGCTTTTAATTTTTAACATATCTAAATGTGTATTTTTTAAAAATAGTAACATTACTGAATATATTTTAAACTATGAATTTTTTTCTGTTTTACATTGTACTAGGAGCATTTTGTTATAATAATAAAATGTACCTTTTGAAAACCTAGTCTTTAAAGACTAGACAAATGATTTGCCACCCATTTAATTGATGCAGTAATTCTATTTTGGAAAATGTCAGTTGCTTACAATTTAGTATTACAAAAAAATGCCACACTGATATACATGAATATCAAAATTTTCCTGAGTAATTTATTATTTTTAAAGGTTGAATTATTGAATCAGAGTACGTTTTTCAGAAAGAGTATGTACATGTAATATCCCATTAATTTAATGTAAATTTGTCTATTAAGTAGGTTAAAATGATATATTTCTTCAGATATTGCATACATTTCTTTTATTCCAAGTAAATGTAAAAGTTTTTATGGGCTAATTACAAAATTTTCTTTAATATTATTGTATTAAGAATTCATTTTTTTGGAATTGAGGTAAAATCTACGTAGAATGAAATACATAAAATACTGAATTTTGATACATGTGTACTTAAATAAACATCACATTCTTCTTTTTTGACTTAAAAATTGCTTTACTACTACCACTGCCATGGACTATTCAAACAAATAACCTCACACTAATAATCACTACAACCCATATGCTAATTATCATTTTGATCCTAGTCTTGGCTTATGAATGAACCCAAAAAGGATTAGATTGAGTTGAATTGGTAAATAGTTTAACTCTAAATAAATGATTTTTGACTCATTAGATTATGATAGGTCATATTTACCAAATGCTCTCTATTTAGATTAATATTATATTAACATACACCATGTCACTACTGGGAGTATTGGTCCATGGATCCCACCTAATATCATCCCTATTACGCCTAGAAGGCATAATACTATCAATATTTATTATAGTTACTCTTATGACTTTAACCATACATTTCACTCTAGCATCCATAATATCAATCATCCTCTAAGTATTTGCTGGCTAGGCTTGATGTAACTAGTATAAACAGGAGGCCTATATTAAAATTAATTAGGGGATCTGGTATAGGGTGGGAGATTCACAAGAGGAGAGCAATGGAAAGGGCCAGCGTTGGAGCAATAACGTAAAGGGTTATAGTAGATGTTAAGGGTCATAAGCGTTCTTTGGTGAAATGTTTTATTGCATCAGCAAATGATTGAAGCGTTCTGTAGGGACCTACAATGTTAGGTCCTTTGCGTGGCTGTATATAACCTAAGAGTTTTTGTTCAGTGAGTATAAGAAATGCTATAGCGGCCGGGCGCGGTGGCTCAAGCCTGTAATCCCAGCACTTTGGGAGGCCGAGGCGAGTGGATCACGAGGTCAAGAGATCGAGACCATCCTGGTCAACATGGTGAAACCCCGTCTCTACTAAAAGTACAAAAAATTAGCTGGGCATGGTGGCACGTGCCTGTAATCCCAGCTACTCAGGAGGCTGAGGCAGGAGAATTGCCTGAACCCAGGAGGCGGAGGTTGCGGTGAGCCGAGATCGCGCCATTGCACTCCAGCCTGGGTAACATGAGTGAAACTCTGTCTCGGGAAAAAAAAAAAAAAGATGAGGTCTGAAAGAACAAGAACCAAGTACCGAAGAGAAAGTGAGCTCCCGTCTTGGTCTTCATGCTGCTAAAAGTCAACCAAGCCTGGGGTGAAGACAGCACTGAGCCACAAGTGCAATGCCTGTGGAGGCTCTGGCCTGCAGAAAATCTAACTCCTGTCTTTACCTTCACATTTGAAACTGCCTTTCTTCTTTTGTCCCCTCCTCTTTTGCCCTCCACACAGCTATGCCTCATCTCCTGCTCTCAGCCGACACTGGAATCCTGAGTAGGGGGTGGTGTACCATTCTTAGATACCCAAGAAACTTCCCAGGCCTAGTAAGTGGAAGTTTCTCTTTGTGACCGCCGTCCAACAAACCTCTTTTTTCAACTGTGATTTCTTCTCTCCAATGGTATTAAAACACATTTAATGAACTGGGTTCTTATAAGGCAAAACAGCA